>NC_084798.1:148145799-148448830 GCF_963169125.1 Humulus lupulus | reverse complement strand
TCAAATGTGTAACACACAATCTACACATTATTGTCTAATATTTGGGAGTTACAATTTGTAACTCCAAAATATGTCACATTTGGGCACACACATGTGTCCAATTTTGTGACTCTCAATAATATGTTACAAGGTGTGACAAATCACATTTTTTCACATTATTTAATCTAACATTATATTATTTAAAATAATATAACATTAATTGCCCCAACAACATATAAATAGGGCTAGGGCACACATTGTAAATGATTCCCAATTCTTATTTTCAGAATGAGCATATACGCTGCCTGAAACCCCAAGATAACTTAAGTTTTGCAAGTTCTTAACATCCTTATACAAGCGACTCGTTAATTAATTCTATTTACCAAATAATCGAATGGAAAAGCACCAAAGTTTCAATCCAGTAAAAGCATTAAACACATTGGAGATAGACTAATCTAAGCAAAAAAATCCATAAAGCATGCAATTTATTCAACCTAGGTCATTATCATCATCATAATTAAAATCAATTTTGGCATACAATCTTGTACGCCCTGATTTTCCCACGGGCTGATTAGCGAGCTGAGTTGTGGCCTAATCATGATTACCTCGTGGATATCCCCAAAACCGGAGCTGCCATCATAAGATCATACCTCCTTAGCTCGAGGTAACCCAAGGGTTCGCGAAGATTGCCTAAGACTTGAGTCCGGACTCTGAAGGCCGAAGGTCGAGTTAGGTATCAAGCTCCTGGTACGAGCTTGATATGGAGGCTATGACTCTTTGTAAAGTCAACACACGCAAGGTAAACATGCATATATCAGACATCACGTGTCTGATATGCCCCTGACTTCTTGGACACGCAGCAGGAACGTGCGTATTCAGACACCCACGACTGGGTTGGGCCGTGCGGCCCATTATCTCCTTACCTATTGATTTGACCACACTTATGTGTCAGGTTTAGGAATTAATCATAAATGCCACAGAGTTGATACGATAGGTAAGAAGGTCACGGGATGACCTTCTTACCAACTCCCAGGTGTCTTCTCCTATAAATATGGAGACCCTGGGAGTTAATAGGGGTTGGATGATCTCTTGTAAGAAATACCCTGTAATCAAATATCCAGTATATAGCAATAATACTGACTAGTGGAGTAGAAGGATTTTAACCTTTGAACCACTTAAAAAATGTGTCTTGAGTCGCCATTTCATTTCCTAAGATCATATATCTGTTTCGGTTCAACATTAGCACTAACCGCTTTTCTCTTCTTTTCTTAATTACCTGTTGGCAAAGAACCGCGTCAACAGTTTGGTGCTTTCGTTGAGAGCAAGTTCGATTAGTGCTGTCGCAGACATCCAACTATGGTGACTACTCGATCCAGGCACGGTAACGAGACAGAGCAGCATGATGGGCAGGAGGCTCATCATACTGCCACCCCTGGTGAACAAGTTCCTGAGACCCAGCAGCGGCCAGGAAAGCAGCCGGTGGGCCAAGATGATACCGGAAGTTCGGCCCCCCGGCCACCTAATCCAAACCCGTGTTATTACACGGCGGTGGAGATGGAGAACGCTCAGCTAAGGAGCCAGCTAGCAATAGCTAGCCAGCAAATCAAGGATGTGCTGGCCCGACTACCCCCTCTCACAACCGACGCCAACGTCGGAGAGAGGCAAGGCGAGGTTCCTAAGTCTCGCCGGGGTAACCGGTCCAGGCATAGCCGCTCGGACAGACTTCCTACAGCCAACTCCACTCCCTCATCACACCATCGAGAGGCAAGCTTCGAAGAAGTGCCTGGAGCCAGGCAACAGCAATACAGCCGTTCGGTCAGAACGTCAACTCCTAGCTCCCAGCCATCCTCGAGAGCGCCAAGGGGAGCTCGAGGAAATTCCCGAAGGAGATCCGGGGAGGGCTCGCAGCATCAGCCCGTCCCCAACAACCATCCTGCGCCTCGTCCAGATCGCCAGGCGCGGGACCGGCAGGTTGGCAGGCTGAAAGGCCCCCACCAAATTTGATCCGTCCTGACGGAACTAGGATCGCCTCTCCAGTCAGGCATCCTCCATCTCCCATCAGATATCCGTCTCCTCCTCGGCCCGTCCGAGATATCCCAGCCTATGGGAGTAGTCGGAGAAACCCGCCATCAGCTGGACCTTCCCAGCGTAGCAGGGCGCCAAGGGAAAGCCCAAATCCTCACCACCAAGGGCGGACTCCAAGCCTATCTAGCAGGAGCCACTGGACCGGCAGTCGCCGGAGTGATCTCTCTAGGGGAGACCTGCATCAGCGTTTGAGTTCGGCACAAAGTCATCAAACCACCCAGGGAGGCGACCTGCGAGATTGCCTTAACTCTCACAGGGGGGAACCAGCAGGAGAAGATGGCCACGCTCGCTCAGGGGGGGCCCTGTACGAAGTACGTAACGGAGGGAATGTCCCAAATAACCTATCTCAAGATAGGAGGGGCAATAACCCACCAAATATGTACAATGGACCCGGAGCTGTAGAACAGCCTCGGAATAACCAAGGACATCAGGACCAAACCCTCGAGCGCCTGACTCAGATGGAGGAGCTGATGAGGAAACTCCTATCAGAAAAAGAAAAAGATGAATATGATTCAGGGGACGAGATGGAACTCTTCGCCCCTAGTATAGCAGCAACGGCGTACCCATCTGGTTTCCGTATGCCGCACTTGTCAAAGTTCAATGGGGACGGAGACCCATCGGACCATCTAGGGATGTTCAACACCCTAATGATGGCCCACAACATTGGCCCTGAGCTGAGATGTTTAATCTTCCCTTCCACATTGACTGGACCTGCCAAACAGTGGTTCAAGCAAAGTAAAAGACAGTCAATCAGCTCTTGGAAGACTTTCTCGACAGATTTCAAAAGGGCATTCCGAGCCTCCCAGGCCGCCCGTGTTCAGGCCGACTCCTTGGCTAACGTAAGGCAGCAGCCCGGTGAGACTCTGAAGGCCTACCTGAGCAGATTTGCGAACGTCACTGCTCGAGCCAGAGACGCGGATGATAGTTCCAAGCTCATGGCCATGAGAACTGGAATCCTCGTCGAAGGAGATCTCTGGAAGGATATACAAAGGAAGGGAGTCAGCTCGGTTAACGAATTCCTTAACAGGGCCCAAGAATGGATTAACTTGGAGGAAGCCGAAGCCTCAGCTGCGGGAACCAACCAAGTCCCCGAACAGACCGCTGGAGTGGGGACGGAGGTCGTGGTAGCGACCCAAAATGTCTCACAGAACAACCAGCCCGGTGGAGGCAAGAGAAAGGGGAATGGCGAAAACGGTCAGCACGGCCAAAAGAAGAATAAGTCCGTAGAAAAATTCAAGCCCGTCTTCGCAACTTATACAGAGCTCACCCAGTCTAGGGAGAACATCTTTCTAGCCAACTCTACTCGAGTCCCCTGGAAGAGGCCGGAACCATTAAAGCACCATAAGGGGAAGAGAGACACCTCCAAGTTTTGCTGTTTTCATAACGATGTTGGCCACAATACCGACGATTGTAGGCATTTAAAAGATGAGATCGAGACTCTCATCCGAGCCGGCCCCTTGGCTCAATACGCGCGGAACAGGGTTCCAGCAAGTTGACCTGCTCCAAAAGTCCCGGCCAGTCAGCCCGGGCCTCGGGTAGATCAGGACGTCCCTCCTCCCATGGTTGGAGGAGAGATATCCACCATCTCTGGAGGTCCGCACATGGCCGGCATGAGCAGGGGTGCCCAGAAAAGATACGTGAATGAACTAAAGACTCATAACGGAGTAGAGTTCGTCCCGGAGCAGCGCCAGTCAAACACAGCAGCGGTTGGAGAGACAACCGATCATTTTTACGAAGGAAGATGCGGGCCATGTCCAATTCCCTCACAATGGCCCTTTGGTCGTGGCAGTTCAGCTCGCCAATCGGAGAGTGAGGAGGGTGCTGATCGACAATGGGAGCTCGGTGAACCTCCTGTTCCGATCCACGTTAGAAAAGATGGGTTTAACCGTCGATGGGTTTAAGGCGACCTCCATGCTGCTGTATGATTTTTCGGGAGAGGGATCAGCAGCAATAGGGACGATCGAGCTGGTGATCACCCTAGGAGAAGGATCTCGGACAGTCTCCAAGCTCCTCGAATTCGTGGTCATCGACTGCTCCGCTGCATACAATGCGATCTTGGGGCGACCTACGCTCATGGCGTTTGAGGCCGTCACTTCCATTCGCCACCTCGCGATGAAATTCCCTACTTCCACGGGAATATGCACCGTTCATGGCGATCAGCTCGCTGCCAGGGAATGCTACAGCATTTCCATGAAGGGAAAATCTAAACCCGGGCAGCTGGCAATGGCCATCCAAAATGGTGAAGATGAATCTCAGGAACCTTTAGCTGATCCTGAGATTGAAAAACCTCAAAGCGCCGAAGGGGAAAATGTCGTCTTAAGTGAGGATATTGACCCCCGAATAGGCGAGGACAGATCCGAGCTCCAGGCGATTGAGGAGCTCGAGGAAGTGAACATTGATCCGCAGAACCCATCATGGATGGTCAAGCTCGGGAAAAACCTCTGTAGCAAGAGGAAGGCGGAGCTGACTAAATTTCTGCGGGATAACCTAGACGTGTTTGCTTGGTCCCATGAGGACATGGTGGGAATCAGCCCGAGTGTCATCATGCATACACTTCATCTGGATAAAAGCATTCCCGCCAAGTCCCAGAAGCAAAGACGCCTAGGAACGACCCGGGCTGAAGCCCTAAAAGAAGAATGAGCCCGGCTAAAAAAATGTGGCTTTATCCGTGAGGCCAAATTTCCAATATGGGTCACCAACCCCGTGCTAGTCCCGAAGCCTAACGGAAAATGGCAGACCTGCATAGACTTCTCCGACCTGAATAAAGCCTGCCCCAAGGATTGTTTTCCACTGCCAAGGATTGACCAACTGGTAGATGCCACGGCGGGGCACGAGCTCATGTCCTTTATGGACGCGTACTCAGGCTACAATCAGATCGCCATGAATCCGGCAGACCAGGAACACACTAGCTTCATGACCCCGACTAACGTCTATTGTTACAAGGTCATTCCGTTCGGGCTGAAGAACGCCGGAGCTACCTACCAAAGGGAAATTCCTGGGGTTCATCGTCAATACCCGAGGAATCAAAGCAAACCCCGACAAGATCAGATCACTGCTCAAGCTTCCCTCGCCCAGGTCGCGAAAAGATGTCCAAGGCCTGACAGGAAGAGTGACAGCCCTCAATCGGTTTATTTCCAAGTCCACCGATAAATGTTTGCCATTCTACAACCTGCTCCGAGGAAACAAGAAGTTCGAATGGACAGAAGAGTGTGAAAGCGCATTCCTCGACCTGAAGGCACATCTGGCCAAGCCACCCGTATTATCCAAACCCAAAGCAGGAAAGCCTCTTTTTCTCTACCTGGCTATCACTGAGGATGCAACTAGTGCCGTGTTGGTACGAGAAGAAGACAGAGTTCAGAGACCAGTCTACTACATCAGCAAGAGACTTCTCGGAGCTGAATCCCGATACCCGTTGATGGAGAAATTGGCGTTCTGCCTCATCACGGCTTCTCGAAAGCTCAGACCGTACTTCCAGTCCCACTCGATACACGTCATGACTGATCAGCCTTTAAGGCAGGTTTTGCAAAAACCTGAAGCATCGAGACATTTGTTAAAGTGGGCCATCGAACTCAGTCAGTTCGAGATTCTATACACTCCGCGAACTGCTATAAAAAGTCAGGCCCTGGCCGATTTTATGGTAGAATGCACGGGATTCCAGGAGGATCCCGCAGAAGACTCACCCCAGGTCACCTCGTCCCAGGCGTCGTGGAGGATCTTTGTGGATGGTTCATCCAACGAAAATGGCTCCGGAGCTGGAATCATTTTGATATCCCCCAAGGGACATAGATTCCACTCGGCACTGAGATTCGGGTTCAAGGCCTCCAACAAGAGGCCGAATACGAAGCTTTGCTGGCCGGGCTGAGGATAGCCCAAGAGTTGAAGGCGAGCTCCGTCCAGTGCTTCAGTGACTCCCAGCTCGTGGTAAACTTGGTTCTGGGTGAATATCAAGCACGGGGACCCAAGATGGCCGCCTATCTGGCAAAGGTCAAAGTTGAGCTGTCCACATTTGAGCGAGGCTCGATCGAACAGATACCTCGGGAGCAGAACGCTAACGCAGATGCTCTTACCAAGCTCGCCACCTCTGGGGAGACGGAGACCTTGGGATTAGTACCAGTAGAATTCTTAGAGAAACCAAGTATAGAAGAGGTCGGGACGGAGGTCGAGATGATCAACGCCAGGCCGACCTGGATGACCCCCATCCTTGAGTATCTCGTCGAGGGAAAGCTGCCTGAAGGGCGTAATGATGCACAACGAGTACTCTATCAAGCTCCCAGGTATACGATAGTAGACGGGGTGCTATACCGGCGTGGGCTCTCCCTGCCTCTCCTACGATGTGTTCTTCCAGGTGAAGCAAAGGCCATCCTGCAGGAGGTGCACGAGGGTTTTTGCGGAGACCACACTGGGGGGCAGAGCTTGGCCTTAAAGGTCCTGAGGCAAGGGTATTACTGGCCAACTCTGTCCAAAGACTCGATTTCATACGTGAAAAAATGCGACAAGTGCCAGCGATTCGCCGCAGTTGCCCGAGCTCCTCCAGTCGAGCTGAAGATGATCTCGTCCCCATGGTTGTTTGCTGTTTGGGGGATAGACTTGGTTGGCGCCCTCCCCACTGGAAAGGGCGGAGTCCGTTACGCTGTGGTAGCCATCGACTACTTTACGAAGTGGGCTGAGGCAGAACCTTTGGCAACGATAACGTCCAAAAAAGTGCTTGACTTCGTGGTTAAAAGCATTATCTGTCGATTCGGCCTGCCCAAGAAGATTGTCTCCAATAATGGTACTCAGTTCGACAGCGACCTGTTCACCGAGTTTTGTGAAAGGTACGAAATTGTGAAAAGTTTATCCTCCGTAGCCTATCCTCAGGCGAATGGCCAAGTCGAAGCTGTCAACAAGACTCTAAAGGCGAGCCTCAAGAAGAGATTAGATGAAGCGAAGGGGGTCTGGCCAGAACAGCTGCCCCAGGTCCTATGGGCATACCGGACCTCGCATCGGGACCCTACGGGTCAAACTCCTTTTTCCCTAACCTTTGGGAGTGAGGCAGTCCTCCCCGTGGAGGTTAAAGTGCTTTTTCATAGGGTCCAATCTTATGACCAGGACCGCAACCACGAGCTACTGTGCAATTCCCTTGATCTAGTTGATGAAAGGCGAGAAAATTCGAAACTCCAGCTCGCCCATTATCAGCAGAAAATCACTCGCTACTTCAACACCAAAGTCAAAAAGCGCGCCTTTGGCGTTGGCGACTTGGTCCTAAGGAGAGTTTTCCTGGCCGAGAAAGATCCCAAAGATGGAGTCTTGGGACCAAACTAGGAAGGACCGTACCAGGTCATCGAAATCATTAAGGAGGGAGCTTATAAGTTAGCTCGGCTTGATGGAGCGGCGGTCCCGCGGACTTGGAACGCCATCCACTTAAAGAAATATTATCAATGATTCACTTGTAAGGCCTGGAAGTCCATTTTTTATGTATTAATGAGAATCAGCTTTTGTACATGTTTGCAAGTGTAATCTAAAGTAACCACGAAAGACCCTTTCCCAGTTACTTGGGGGGCATATGGTACCTGGATATAACCAGGTCTCCTTAATGACTTAGAAGTTGATTCATATCGATTGACTGTTGTTTTTCTTAAAAAACGCGAGATATTGATAAGGATTAACGCTAACTAAGTCCTATCTTGGATATAACCGGGTCATAAAACTTAGAAGTTGATTTAAATCTATTGATCGTTGTTCTTCCTAAAGAGCTCGAGATATGGATAAAAGTTAACGCGAACTAAGTTTTCAAATTAAGTTCCTGGTCATAACCGGGTCATAAAACTTAGAAGTTGATTTAAATCTATTGATCGTTGTTCTTCCTAAAGAGCTCAAGATATGAATAAAAGTTAACGCGAACTAAGTTTTCAAATTAAGTTCCTGGTCATAACCGGGTCATAAAACTTAGAAGTTGATTTAAATCTATTGATCGTTGTTCTTCCTAAAGAGCTCGAGATATGGATAAAAGATTAACGCGAACTAAGTTTTCAAATTAAGTTCCTGGTCATAACCGGGTCATAAAACTTAGAAGTTGATTTAAATCTATTGATCGTTGTTCTTCCTAAAGAGCTCGAGATATGGATAAAAGTTAACGTGAACTAAGTTTTCAAATTAAGTTCCTGGTCATAACCAGGTCATAAAACTTAGAAGTTGATTTAAATCTATTGATCGTTGTTCTTCCTAAAGAGCTCGAGATATGGATAAAAGTTAACGCAAACTAAGTTTTCAAATTAAGCTCCTGGTCATAACCAGGCCATAAAACTTAGAAGTTGATTTAAATCTATTGATCGTTGTTCTTCCTAGAGAGCTCGAGATGTGGATAAAGATTAACGCGAACTAAGTTTTTCAAAAAATTGTAACCAAAATGCGTAAGGGCAAGAAAGAGGATCAATTAAAAACGTTGAATCAAATTGTCTCGAGGTGGAAGCACCTCATGCAAAGGTTACACAAAAAATATTAAAAAATAGTGAAGGGCACAAGAGAAGAAACGCCCTAGGCTCCGCCAGGTGGCCCCTTGGAGGTCGCCGTCTCGCCTTGCTCAGATGTGCCAGAGCCTTCCCCGGCCTCGGAGGGCGCTTCTTTATCAAGGCGAGCTTGGAACTTCACCAGCAAGCGCTCCCAGAGGCTCGCTGACAGGAAGGAGAAGTCAGCATCTGGATTGTAGGCCCAACAATGGTAGAACAGGTCTTCCAGGGACTTTTCCGAGGTTGTCTGCTCGGCCTCTAGGGCGCCCTGAGCCTCAGCCTTCGCGGCTTCTAGGTCTGTCCGCGAGGTGGCGAGGGAGGTCTCGAGCTCTTGGACCTTCGAGCGGGTTTTTTCCAACTCGGCCTGCGAGGCCGCCAAGGCATCCTTAGCCACCTGAAGGGTAGTCTGGTGCTCGCTCCTCATGTCCTCGAGCTGAGTTTTGGTCCTGGCGATGCTCCAATGAAGGGCAACGGCGCTCTGCGAAGGTGAAAAGACAATTGCCTTAGAAAAAAGAAAGGAAAAACAGGGCAAAGTGTAGTAATAAAAACCACAAAAAGGTTAGTTAGCTTACCGTCATGGTCATGCCCAGTGAAGACTCCAGCACGCCCACCGGGCTCATTGTCTCTATGGCCCGGAGCTCCTTCTCGGTGAACTTGTATATATGGCTGACGGCGTAGTTCGCCGACTCATACACCATTCCCCGGAAGGCCTCGAGGATCTTCCCCAGGTCCTGGGGATTGACCGGGATGCGTACCTCAGAGGGTACAATCGCCGAAGTCCCGAGCTCCGTTCCTGACGACTTGGGTGGCAGCCGGAGCTCGCAGAGGGGGTGGAGGCATGTTGCTTCCCCCTGCAGCAGGAGGAACCACTCCCACGACCTGGGCAGCTGGGGCTTGCTCCTTCTCCTTTGCAGGAGACTTGGCGGGGGTCCCGGCGGCATGCTTGGACGTCCGGAGCCTCTTCATTCTTGGCCCAGCGGCCCCTGCTGGGGGGTTCCCCCCGAAGAACGCACCTCGCAGGCTCTCCTCAGGCTGAGACATATCTTCTGTCAAAAGGAAAACATGGTTAGTACAAGAGTTGTCAATCATACAGAAGCAAAAACAAAGGGATAATGAAAAAATTCAAGTATATGTATACTAAAGGGAATCCTACCCCCCGAGCTAGAAGAAGAATCTAAGTTGATTACTTCCCGAGCTGGCGCAAGTTCTGGGTCCGAGGCTGACTCAGGGCTAGATTCCTTTACATATTGCCTAAGCCCCGGAGTTACGGCACCCCTCCGGAGTGATGGCCATGACCGAAGGTTGGTCCCATACTCCTCGAATAGGATCGACCTAAAGGCTAGGGTGTTATCTACTACTACGGTACCCTTAGGCGGGCTATCTTGGTAGCCCAGCACGAGCCGGTCGACACAGTGGAGCAGGGTTGTGTTCAGGTCCGGATCACTTCGGTGACGATGGACGAGCTACCTAAGATTGAACCTAGCCAGCCGGGGGTCTGCTGTGGCCCTATCTAGACTCCTAAACATGTAAGGGTTACCTTGGCCAGAAGGACCCGCGGCTGCTCCGGATTGGATCCTCTCCTCGCCCGTCCTCTGGGCAACCTCCAAAGCCCGCTTCCTGTTCCTCACGAGGGGAACTTCGTCGCCCTCATCCTCCTCATCTTCATCTCCCGCGACCTCCTCCACGATGATGGGTCTGGTATCGCGAGCTGGGGGAAGCCCCCGGGGCCTCTTGAGGTTCAGGGTCTGATTTGGGAAAATCAGCTTGCAGGCTACCATCATCTCGTCTGTTACGAGCACGCGGTAATCTTTCTCACTGGGGGGCAAGCCCGCCAGTGTCTCGTATTGGGCCCCGAGGGTCACAGATTTCTCTGTCCTCGCGAAGATGGCTGCAGAATTAGTCTAAGTCAGAAAGGGATACGAGAGGAGCTAAAACGACACTTAACTTACGAGCTAAGGATAAAAAACACTTACGAGGACGATTGAAGTAGTGGAGCTCGCAGTTTCTGAACCCCGTCGACATGAAGAATTGATCCTTGAAGTCGTTGGGGTGGCTGGGCAGCTCGATGACCGCAACCGTATTGGAAAATCGGGTTAAGTAGTAAAACCCGTCGCCTCGCCCCCACTGATCCGGGCTGGCCTTGAGGCAGAAGAAGTACAAAATGTCTGCCGGAGTGGGGACCTCCCACTCGTGCTTCAAAAATAAATATCTCAACCCCACCAACAACCGATAAGAGTTGGGGGGAGCTGGAATGGGGCCAACTTCACATAATTCAGGAAGTCAGCAAAATATTAGTCCAGCGGGAGGAATGCCCCCGCCTTGAAATGCTCGCCGCTCCAGGCCGCGAATGCCTCGTCAAGCAGCACGCAGCTCCGCTCGCCTTCCGCGGGAGGTCGGGCAATCACTGACATCCTCCCCAGTGCGATGTTGTGGGGGAGGAATATCTTATTGATCTTCGTCTGGTCGGTGATCTTTGAGACGATCTTCTCCGCCTCGAAGAACGCATCAGGAGCCACCTCGAGCTCCTGCTCCACTGCCGGTCCAAAGTTGGGGATCGGGGAGTCCGACATCACCGCCTTTCCTTTATCTTACAGGGAGGCCGAGCTGCCGACGGTCTACTTGGAAGTGTTCCTCTTCGGTGCAATCTGGTCGCCTAGCGAACAAAAGAAAATATTTCAGAAAAGGCGACCCAAGCATGAGGAAAAATCAAATGTTATTTGCATGAGCTGAGATAAGCCCAACCCGTGGAGAGTGGGACCACGCGATTCAATGAACACGCGCCTGTGCTCCCAACAGATCCCCGATTACTCGGAATTCGTGTGTCAGGAGGGTCAAGATAGAATTTGCCTTGGGGGGAAAGTTTCAGTAGGCAAATATTGCAAAACCGCCTGTGAAGCGTGTCCCCTAAGCTACCCGATTTTGCACCCAAAATTCCAAAACTCCTACCCAGAAATTTTCCCCAAAAAATGCATCCTGTCAACCATACTCCCAAACGTTTTCCCTACAGCAAAAATACCCTAACCTAAAAGGCTTTCACCCTTCATGCCCACAAAAATCAGTAAACCCTTGCATGTGGCTACAGTAAATATTTACCTAAGCTACAGTGAAAAATACTTTCAAAACACGCATGGTCAGGAGACTTACAGAGTGTTTGATTGGGAGGTGAATGAAGGTGTCGCCTAGATTGGAGCTTCGTAGGAGTTGCTGTCTCCAAAGATTCGAAGGAATCTTCACGCCTGAGCTTCTTGAACACTGAGAATGGCGGTCGCAGAGAAGAGGGTTTCTTTTTTCTTCTGAGATGAAGAGAGAAGAAGGAAAGAAGTTCTGAGAAATATCAAACGAAAGGGTGGCCCATGCGTAGGGTGGCCACCCCTTTTATATACGTGAAGGATCACGTATAGAGGGCCGTTGGATGCCCCTGATGTGGGATCCAAGGCCCTCCACTCGAAATACGAAACAACGGCTGGGCATAGGCTAGGCCATTAAATGCGGTTCTTGGAAGACGTACCATCACCAACCACGATGTTCCACGTATTAGGCGCCTGCGTCAAGTGTGGAATGCGCAGGGTTCATGGGGAAGCTTAAAAGCCCCTACTGTGGCCTTACGCGACGTCGTTTGCCACGAGCAGGGGCTTGGGGGGCAGATGTACGCCCTGATTTTCCCACGGGTTGATTAGCGAGCTGAGCTGCGGCCTAATCATGATTACCTCGTGGATATCCCCAAAACCGGAGCTGCCGTCATAAGATCATACCTCCTTAGCTCGAGGTAACCCAAGGGTTCGCCAAGATTGCCTAAGACTTGAGTCCGGACTCTGAAGGCCGAAGGTCGAGTTAGGTATCAAGCTCCTAGTACGAGCTTGATATGGAGGCTATGACTCTTTGTAAAGTCAACACACGCAAGGTAAACATGCATATATCAAACATCATGTGTCTGATATGCCCCTGACTTCTCGGACACGCAGCAGAAACGTGCGTATTCAGACACCCACGATTGGTTGGGTCGTGCGGCCCATTATCTCCTTACCTATTGATTTGACCACACTTATGTGTCAGGTTTAGGAATTAATCATGAATGTCACAGAGTTGATACGATAGGTAAGAAGGTCACGGGATGACCTTCTTACCAACTCCCAAGTGCCTTCTCCTATAAATATGGAGACCCTGGGAGTTAATAGGGGTTGGATGATCTCTTGTAAGAAATACCCTGTAATCAAATATCCAGTATATAGCAATAATACTGACTAGTGGAGTAGAAGGATTTTAACCTTTGAACCACTTAAAAAATGTGTCTTGAGTCGCCATTTCATTTCCTAAGATCATATATCTGTTTCGGTTCAACATTAGCACTAACCGCTTTTCTCTTCTTTTCTTAATTACCTGTTGGCGAAGAACCGCATCAACAAATCTTAATTATAATTCACCACTCAAAACCTAGAACTCTAAACAATTAAGTGAATATAAATTCCGAGTTGATAATAGATTAAAGCAAAATCTCATTTACAGGGCCTCCAAACAAGATTAGAAACAATAATCATAACAATATGCATAGATGAATATGAACAATATGATAATTGAGAATAAAAGTTCAATAAATATTATTAAAAACTTAAATTAATTTTTAGGGCTTTGAAATTTCCCTTATCCTAATAAAGATCTACTCCATTGAACTCAAAAACAATAATCCAATATTCATGATATTAAAAAGAAGGTTAATTAGAAAAGTAGAAGAAAGAAAAACTTGATGATCAATCTTGAAATTCAATCTTCTTCCAAAGAGGTAATCTCCTTTTCTTCTTGTGTTTTTGGCTCTCCAAAGTCTTAATAATATTTTCCCCGTTCTAATCTAAAATAATAATAAAAAAAACTTTTTATAGTCTCTATTTAATTGTAATTAAAAAGCTTTAAACATCTCATAAATCGAGTTGTCGCTGCAGCGAGCCCTAACATGGCTGCGACGAGAGAACATTTACGAACTTCATTCATGTTCTGTGGCTGTGACGAGCTCTGGTGTTTCTGTGGCCAGGACTCCTGAACACATCCTTGCCACAACAAAGTGTGGTGTTGCTGCGGCCATGATGGTTTTCTTGCATTTTTTCTCGTCCATGGCTGTAGCATGCTTAGACTTTGCTGGAGCGTCAAGCTTCTGATTCATGGACTTCAAAACCTTGACAAAATAAGCTAAAACTTAATTTAATCAAGTCTTTTAGTCTTCCAAACATCACCTAACCACATTAACATCAAAATCCATCAATTTTCTTCCTAAAATTCAATGTGGTTAACAAAATCAAAAACTCATAAAAAAGACACTAAAAACACTAAAATATTAAGATACAGTCATAATCTAAACTAGAAGGAATTAACAATTTATGGTCCAAAATGCCCTTATCACTCGTGGACTAGGGCTGATTCACAACCTAAACCACGTAAAAATAAAAATCATGTATTCAATCTTCTTTTCTTTAAGCTTTAGTTTAATTAGTTGTTAGCAAAAAAACTAGTTAATAATATTATTTCGATAAATTCACCTAAATATCTTGATTAAATATTTAAAAATAATAAGTATTTATTTTTTGGCATACTATTTAATGTATCGTTTATATATATTAATTATTTTATTACTTTTAATTACATATTTTTATTTTTAGAAGATTGAAAATTGAATATTTTGATTTTAATAATGATTTTGTTTCCAATGATATAATTTTTTAAAAATGATTATTTTTTATTCTTAAAAATATTATTATTTTTAATTAGCACTGTCAAAGATATTTTATTTTTAATCAAATTAATAGATTGTAAAGGTAGAGAAGATGCCAAATAAAATGTTTGTAATTAAATATTTTTAAAAGGTCAGTAGAAATGTAGATATAATAATAAAGTAATGATATGTTTACTCAAAACATGTACATAAATATTGACGTCATAATTTAATTCAACAAATCACATTTATCAAAATTGAGACTCATAGTTTTAAAAAACAGTATTACGTTGTTGTGTGCAATGTTTAAGTGTATATTTTAAATGTATAAATCATTACTCGTTAATTAATAAAAATAAAGTTAAAGTTAATCACATTTTGAAATATTTGATTTTGACATGGGTTTCTTTTTTGGCTGCGTCTAATAATAGCGAACATTTAATGTTAAATGGAAGGTTAGGTTGGGCAAGTTTAAATGTTGGGAAAAGCGGCCCTTCAGTTAGTGATTTAGTTAATTTAGCCCTTAAACTTGGGCAACTTTCCACTACAATTAAACATTCAGTTAATTAAGCTCATTCACTTTCAACTTCTATGTGTCGCAATCTTTTACGTTATGTTAACATTACTATTATGATACGAGTCATTTGAAATATAATTCTCTACTCCATATCTAATAATACTTTTGTTTTTCAACTATACCCCTATTTTTTTTTATATGTATGTTCATTTTGATTGAATTTAGGCTTAAATTTTGTATTATTTATGTTGTTTAAGATTTATCATGAAAAGGCAATCTTTTAAAGTATACATATTCAACAACACTCCTACAATTTGTCTAGTTTAAAAAATATTAATATATTTTTTTATATGTAACACTAGCTAAAGCCTGATTGGCCTAATTAGTTCTTTAATCCATATTTAAAATGACTGTGGTGTCTTTGTCAAAGAAAAAATAAAAATACGTAACTGAGGTTCTATTATTTTTGTTGATGGACCAATTGAAAAGTAACAAAACAAAAGCTTAACTACCCGATGACAACTTTTATTCCAAACATTTTTCGTGTTGATTTTAATCCTAAATTTAATATTAAGATAAACAAGAATTTTGAATTAAATGATAATTAGGTAGGTATTCTATCATTTAAACTAAAATAATATGCTTGGACTCAAAAGGAAAAGGAAAGAAGTAACGGTCAAAGATGATAGTTAGGCTTGACCTTGTTGATGAGTTGACATTAACTTCAAATGAAAAAAGAAGAAGAGTTGTGTGGTTGGGTTGAGACCACCGTGAATAGGAAGTTCATATGCACGTGGCGCGAAACGGCTGCGTCAACGGTTTCCTTAGAGGTTGTTGTGACCATGATGACTGTTGTATTATTGAAGTTGACGTGGCAAGGTTGATAAAGATGAAGACATTCAAATTTGGGCCTATACCTTTCTTGGCCCAGTATAACCATGTGACCCTGGGGAGCCCAAGTCATGCTTCACTAGTAAGCTTGACTCAAGGGGATTTTTACAATTATATACATATAACATAAAATAATTATAAAAATTATATTTTTTAATTAAATATCTTGCTACACCATCAAAAAAAATATCAAATTCTAAAAATAATATATCTGAATTGTAAACATTTATGAAATCTCAATTTTCTCATTTTTCTAGATTTTCAAAAAAGAAATATTTTGATTACTTAAAATAGTGATAAGTTACCAACTGGTTACTTTTTCGTAAAAGAAATTATCTTTAAAGCATATTATTTCATATACATTTTGGTTACATCCAAAATTTATTTGTTGAAACTTTTTTATCTTAAAATACTGATTAGTCATTTTTAGCCTATATTATGGTGTCTTATTATTTAAGATGCTTTTACGTTACTAATTAATAATTTTTTAGAAACTGATGGGTTACAATAAAGTATAACAAATGACTATATAAATTATCATTAAAAGTTACTTTATGTATACTATATAGTAAATTTTTTAATAAAAAGTTTTAATTCACTTTTTAGTCACTAATATAATTTACATGATAATAATAGTGATATTTTTATTAATAAAAAAACTTAAAAGTTTCGAATTATAATAATACATATATATTTTGGTCTTCTATTATTAATTTTTGTTCAATCAAATTAAAAAGTAACTACATAGTTATTTTTTAAATACAACACTTAAATTGTTTATTACAATTATTGAAGATACATTTCCATTTCTTTTATAAAAAAACTTGAAAAGAAACTTAAAGGTTACTTTTCAAACACAACACAAAAACAACCCATCCCCATCATCTTCTCCGACGACGTCAAGAAACCCCGATATCCAATGAGTGCCTGGGTTTTGTTCCTCTCAAAAAGTTCGATCTAATGGTGCCACCCCTAACATCTAATGTGGCCGGAGATTGCAGGAAAAGACGATAAAAATGTCACCGGCCCCATCTTTGACCAGTGTGTGCAGTGGCTTTCGGCGACGGATGAAGGCGAAACTTTAGTTGAAGCTTCGTCGGCGGCTGCTCTTCCTAATGGTCTGGTGCGTGTACGGTGGTCGACGAGATCTCAGAACAAGAGAGATAACATATTAAGTTACAATAAGTTTTAAAAACGTTAAATATGTAATTAAAAAAAATAATAGTAAAATTGAAAATAAAATGCAAAAACCAACACCAGATGTAATTTTTTCATTTTGGAAACCACGAGGATTTTTTATGAGGAAATTATACAATAAATTTTCTAATATTTTAACAAAATATGTGGTATTTTAAATGTGGTTCATTTTTTTTTATGGGAATAGCATTTTTTAAATTAAAATATCGAAAGCTATTTTCCATATTTTTGTGCGCCCTTGCGTGCGCATCGACGCCCTCGACACTTGAGCCCTTCGCGTGCGCCTTGGTGCCCTTGCCACCCTCACTCTGTCGCTAGTTGCGCCCCAATCACCATCCACGCCTCGCACTCGAGGGTCGCCCATCGGTCGATTGGCCCCCGCATGGCTAATCTGAAGCTTCAAAGCACCTGAAATTGCCCCAATGATGAAATTGGACAACTCAATGAGGAATGGCATCAAGATCTATCCTAAATCTGCCTAGCCCACTCAATTTCCACCATTAATTTCATGGGTCAAGCAAAAAATAGAGAAATCACTCAAGAACACATGCACTCAATAAGAACAAAGTGGATTTCTAACAATGTGAAAAAATTAATGGGCAAGGAAGCTTACATAAATGGAGAGAACACTTGTAGAATATGAACCAATGGAAAGAGACGCGTGTTGGGGTTTTAGGCCCTAATTAAAACATAATTTCTTTGTAATCTCATTTATTATCAATAAAAGAATAGAAATCATTTTTTGACTTGGTCAATCACTTTGCTCACATGTTTTATTTTCATGATTATTTGTTTAATATAAACTTATATTAAATCCCGAGCATATAGCTAATCGTATTTATAGTGACGTAATCACAGTGGAATATAAATATGATTATATGCTAAAATATAAGTTAGTCATAAGATTAGTCAGTGCACATGATTTACATTGATTTGCCAATCTACGATATGATCTACTTACACATCGTAGTATTATGTTCTTTCCAGAACATTAGTAAAGTAGATAAGATCGGATGTATTTGTTACATCGGACTGGACCAATATTGACAGTAGATTGGATAAGTAAACATACCGTTATTATCTATTATAGTTATATCATATAGTTGACCATAGGTCAATTCAATCTCAATTCTGAGTGGTTAGTAGTCTAACTGATTGTATTATTTGAGTTCTTTGACTTGTTTGTTATCAGCTTACCCTACGGACTAGCCCATACTTACATCTTGAGAACTCGGTACTATAATTGAGTGGGAGTGTTAATCATAGATATGAACATTTATAGCTTCTGATGAAGAAGTAAAACGATGGTTTCCTTTAAGTTTGGTTCAAGGTGTTAAATGATAGAGATCTCATTTCAGTAATTAATATTAGTTTACTAAAATATCATTTACAAGGAACTAAGTGTTTTAAGGATAAAATACAATGAGGGGTAAAACAATATTTTAGTCTCATCTCATTGTAGACCGTCTATAGAGGATTGAGTGACAATTATGGTTGTAACAATGGATAATTAATAACGTGTAACGCCCTGGATAGCCAAGACCGCTACACAGTGTACTTATAAAGGTGCAAGACTTGCTAATCAAGTCATTATTTTAAAAACGTGTCATTGAACATGTAAGAGCTAGGGTTAAAAAGGTTTTGGTCTCAAAAGACTCATTTTATACAATTAAGCTGTTACATACACGTGATCCCAAAAGAAAACAGAGTTAAAAGTAAGTTTACAGACTCCAAAGGTACATGAGTAATCATTAGCCATACTAAGGCAAAACAGACAGTCTTTAGGTCTCGCGTCCCTGCCTAAACCTCAACCGTGGCGGTTGAGCAACTGGCCATGTACATTCCACTTGCTGAGCTCTCCAATCAGGGCTAATCCAACTTGCCCTTGCCTTTACCTGCACCACGTAGCACCCGTGAGCCAAGGTCCAGCAAGAAAACATCATATACAACACAATCAATGATATCAGACAGTTAATTCATTAAGCATGAATTCACATCAGATAATCCACAATAGGCACTCAACACATATATTCAGATTCAAGATATAATCAATCACTCATATCACATAATATTCAGGGCCGACGACTTAGGCCGCACCCTCTATTTAACCTATTGACTCTGGCCCGCTTAAACCGAGCTCAGTGCATAATAAGCTGTCCTCGGCTACTAGTGGCCGAGCCACGCCCTGTGCGCTAGTGAAACCCTTGGCACCCTTAGGCCGTTGGTTCACTAAATGGCTTGCATGACATAATACCATCTTTTCAAGCATTTACAATAGGGAACCCTTACTCCCAACACATATACTCAACTAGGTGCAGTTTTTTTATCTTTAATCTTTACAGTTATTGAATTACGAGCAACGCCCCTCAAGCACGATCCGTTCCTGAGCCTAAGCCTTTATCACCTAGTCACAACCAAAGTATAGGGTTCCATTAATATTCAAATATAGGTTTCCGGTTACAAAACTAACTCCCGGGAGTTCGAATTCCACCAAGCACGGTGGTGAAACCAATCCCGAGCGTACTAGACCACATTCCCATGCTTAAAATCCTCAAAAGTTCATGTGCACAACTAAGGGCTGCGACCCTTGAAGCTTAGCCGCAGCCCTAGCCTCAAAACAGAGCCAAGGACTAACCTGGGTAAAGACACGCGCCACGGCCCTTGCTTTGGGCACCGCGGCGCCCACCCTTGGCCGAGCCTCCTTGGCCTTTCTTCATCCTAGGACCGCAACGCTCTAGAACAGAGCCGCGACCCTTCCCTTCGTGCCCAGAAAACCCACCATTTTAAAGCTCAAAACCTCAGCCAAACCACCCCTAAGCTCCCTACTTCAACACCCAATATCACCAAAGCTTACAAACCAACTTAAGCCACACAATTCAACAGAAAATCCAGCCCAACACACACTAGAATCCTCTTTTTAATCTCTGAAACCCAAGAACATAAATACCCAAAACTAACCAGTCAAGAACTCAAATTCAAACCTCTAATTCATGGAGTAAAGCTTACCTTAATAACAGAACCTTTCCTCTATCCAAAGTCCAGCTAATTCCCAAGTTTCCCAGCTCAATTCCACCCTAATCAATAATTGGACAGCACCTCAATAACCAGTTGATACACAAGGTTAAACTTCAGAAAAACACATGGATTAACCCTTACCTTAGTCTTGATTTAGTCCTGGATTGTTCACTGAGCTAAGCCTCTAAATTACCCATGAATTCCTCTGAGTTCCCAGCAATCTACAGCTCCAATTTCTCAAGAATTTTCCCTTGTTTTCCCCTTGAGTGTTCCTTGAGAGAAAAGACTAAACTGAGGAAAGAAAATAAGGTCGGTTTATCTTTTTCCTAAAGGCTTCCTAGCTTTTGTCCTACTCATTAAGTTAATCCCAAGGCTCGGGGTGCCGGAACCGTCCCCGAGGCCAAAACGGTAAAATCTCCCAATATTCCCGCCTAGACATCCTAACCTCAAATATATCTCCATATATTTATTTTCATGACCCGATAGTCCAAATCACCACCCGATACCTAAAGTACCCCTGACTTGTCCAAAGTCATATTTTAAGTCCCGTTGTGACTTTTCCCGCTATCTGACCCTAGGATCGTCTCGAATCATGCTCTGCGGACCTGCCCACATAATAATGTGGTCCTTACATATATCACATATATATTTCATATTATCATAAAAACATCACTAAACATATAATTACACATTTAAATCACATAATAATCCAATAATGCCCTCCTGGCACGCTAATCAAGGCCATTAAGCCTCATTAGCGAATTTGGGTCGTTACATAACGTATCTATATTGCTTATAGAGTGTTCTATGAATTCAAGAGTGCAATTTCGAGTCTTTAGTGGAGTCACGAGGAATTAATAAGTTAGTAAATTTATTTGTTAGATTTATGATAACTTATTGGAGCTTGTTTTCATAGGCCCATGGTCCCCACTGTACCTTGGATAAAATCATCTAGATAGTCTCAATTAATTGATTTAATTATCAATTAGAATTATCAAAGTTGACCAGGTCAATTTTGGATAGTTTCAAAGAGTTATACAATTTAGAGAAGAAAAGAGAAATTAGGACAGATTTATTAATTAAGATAAATTGGTATCTAAATTAATAAATAAGTTTAAATCAATGTTCAAATTTTAAATAATTAATTTGATAAATGGTTTAAATAATTATTTAATTAATTAAATCAATAGAAAATAATACAGGCCTTGATTTTAAGTCCAACGAGCTTAAAATTAAATGAGAAATTTCACGGGCCTAAAGATCATGATAATTTCGACCTAGGGCTGTTAATTTGCTATTATTTTATTGAATTTTTAATTAAATAAATGATCTAATTGAGTCTATAAAAGGAGTGCTAAGTGAGAGATGAAAAACACAAGTTTAATGAGTTGAATCACAAGTTTCTGCGAAGATCAGAAGATCTATTAGGTTTTAGATTCTCGCTATTGCATAAGTCCTTTTCTAAGCCTCAATTTTTCTCTTCTATTTTTCTTCTCTCTGTATCTATCTCATATGTTGAGAATTGTCCACCCTTGTCTAGGTGATTCTAAGGATACTTTGGAAGGCTATGAAGAAAATTGAAGAATGGTTCAATTTCTTGGTAATACTCTACGACAGACAGGATACAAGGGTTAGAGAAACTGAATGAAGGACTCCTTCATTCCGCTACGTATAATGTAAGTGTTCTTATCATTATTTCTCTTTAAATTCAATTTTAGAAACATGTTCTAGGTTGTCTCATATTAACTTGTTTAATATTAGATTTACATGAAAATAAATAAAGATCCTGTATAAGTTTTCCACACAACTGGCCTCAGAGCCTTTGGTAATCTTTATTTTCATGCATGAACATGGTAAAATTGAATTATTTGATGTGTTGAGTAATTGGGTGGATTTTATGTTTTTTATGATGCATATTGAATTTGATGTGATTATTAGCATATTTGGGTTATTTTGTTGTGTTTTCTTTGCTAATAATTTTTATATAAATGCTTTATTTGATGTAAATCATAGTAAAAATTATTTAGAAAATATTTTTGGCTTGAAAAATTGCACAAATTTTATCAATTTTTTTTCTCGGGCAGTGGTCGTGGCCACCAGTTTTCACTAGCCGTGCCCTCAGTAACAGCAGCTAGTGGCCGCGACCACCATAAACCTTTGGCCGCGACCAGTGCACAAAAAATGCCCAGAATCGTCCTGTGGCCGGAACCACCCACTTTCACTGGTCGCAGCCTGCGTTAATTTTTTTTCTTAAGATTTGTTTTTTTTAATGTATTTTTAATAAGTTAATACGAAAATATGAGATATTTTCTATTATTTAAAAATATCCTTTTTGAAATATGATATTTTTATTGTTTGATCTTTTAAAAATATATATTTTCTACGAAGATTCAAATTCAAATTTAAAAATAGGTTAACTACTTAATTTTACATATTTTAATATATTAAAATATTAGAATTAAGTTATTAGATATTTTTTGATACTTGATATTTTTTTTAAATCTGATAATTTGAAGATATTAATATCTTATTATTCTATGTATTTAATATTTAAATTATTTGAAATTTGAAAATTTATTGACTAGATATTTTTATAGATATTTGAATTTGTTTAATTGTTTAATATATTTTTAAAAAAACAAAAGGTGATATTTGCTTTAAAAATTTATAACTGGTTAGATTTTTAAAATTATCACGTTTTTCAAACCAATTAATAATTTTTTTTAAGAAAAATGGGATTTAAATTAACTTTGGTTAATTATTGATAAATCCTATTTAAATTAAATGAATATTTTTCAAATTAACCTAAAGCAAGTTGATTGTTGATAAATGAAAATTGTTAATTGTTGATGAATTTCATTTAAATTGACTTATATTTTTTTTATAAAAAATTAATTAATTCGAATTTTTGATAAATTCTAGATAATTAATTGTGATATTTTTGCAAATGAAATAAATTGTGGTATCTTTGCATAAATTCATAGATTTGCTCATATAGTAACATGATTAGGCCCATCCAATTATAACATGTCTATTTGCACTATATGTGGTATTTTTGCAATTGGGCTTAGATGCATATAGTGACCTATATGTTTGCTAGATATATAGATTTTGCCAAATAAAATATTCATAAAATGATAGATTTTATTTGGGCCCATTAGAAAATGTAAAGTTTAAATTCCTCTCTTGTGGGTGGTTCCACTTGTGAATGCCCATTTGCTTTACATGACTATAGTGGGCCTAATCAATTAATAACAATTAATAAAACACAGGTTTAAATTCTTATCTTTTGGACCTTGTATGGATGTAAATGAGCCTTAGTAGTGAGAACGACATACTGGACTCAACTCTCCTCCATACAAGCGCAATTGTTAAGACTCATTTACTTGAGTTTGACTTAATTGTATAGGTTCATTATATTAGTTAAACCTAAATATTGATTAGCAACAAATTAATTGAATTTATTTCAATGTGACACTTTAGAATTAATAGAAAATTATAGGACTTTGGTTTTAAAAATTTAATCTTTTCAATTTTTTGGAGAACCATAATCATTAATTTTCGAAAATTAATAATAACAAAATACTATTTTATAATGAGTATATTTTATAAGAATAATATTCGATCTCCACTGTTGGTTTAACAAGGTCAATAGCTTAATGGGGTCTTGAGACGCTTTGATTCGTCTCCATACGAAAGGTGTTCATTAGTTATTTTGACAAGGTTAGATTTCGAAAGATAGATAATTATAAGTCAAATTCTACTAGACTCACCCCTACAGTGACTACCACGACTGAATCTATTGATTATCAAAACTGTGGGTCTAGCTCATAAAATAAGAGATTTTGTTTTCTTATTTTGGTCGAATAGTAGGTTGTTAATAATGATGTCCATTAGTAAATAAGTTTACAACTTTATTTAACTAGTGGTATTTTTGACTCTCGCCAACCGGGACAAGGATATCATAGATTAGTTAAAAACCTAAAGAAACAAAGATATGATAGTTTTTGGTATTTTTTCTCATATCTTACATATTTTGGTATATGTTGTACTATTTCTTGAAATTAGAGTGAATAGAAGTTTTATTGAGCAAAAGTGATTGATTTCTATTTTATTGATAATTGGTAGTTTTAAGTATGGCTGTGTCTACTCCCATCCTTTCTCAATTTTCAATGGAGAAACTTACTGGAGAAAACTTCCTTAAGTGGGAGCAGAATATCAATATAGTGTTGATTGGTGACAACGCCGAGTTCGTCATGATTGAGGAATCTCCAGAACGAGCACTGTCTCTGCACGTTCGTGATGGCACCGTCAATGCTCGGATGGAACCATCTCCACACGTTCGTGATCAACTCAACTATGGTCTGATGCAGCTCATGAACGAGCTTTAGACTTTCGAGTCTATAATGGGTGGACCTAGTAAGGGAGGAAACATGAAGACTACTACTATTGCTACTGATCCAGCTAAGGCTGAAGCTAACCAAGCTTCGTCTTCGAAAGTTGGAAACAAAAGGAAAGGTGGACAAAACAACAACCCCAAGCCTGCAAAGGCTGCAAAGACGAGTGCACAACCAAATGCACAGACGCCTAAGGGGAAGAACAAGAAAAAGAATAGGAAAGGTAAAGATAAATGCTTTCACTGCAAAGAGAAGGGGCATTGGAAACAAGATTGCCCCAAGTTTCTAGCAGCGAAAAACAAAGGTAATGATTATAGTTCATTTATCTTAGAACACATGTGTTTTAGAGAATGATAAATCTGTTTGGATTATTGATTTTGGATCTACCAACCATGTTTGTAATTCTTTACAGCTTCTTGAATCATGGGAGGAAGTGGATGAAGACGGCTTTGTTTACCCTAAAAAATACTTACTTGCTGACGTGGCAAGATTAGTGTGCACGTAGGTTACACGTGATTATTTAGTAATTACATCCAAGTCGACCAGCGACCAGAAGAGAAGTTGCTTGATGGATTTAAGAAAGATGTTGAATAATAAGGCAGAAAATGTGTTGACATATGCGATCAGGTTTGGTCGTGATAACGAAGCCAGAGTTCAAATACAGTTATAAGATAGACATTTATATGATATTTATTCCTATTTTTTATGATTTCTGTTATTATTGAAATAAAATGTAGGCATGTCCCATTGGCCCATATGTATGTCCTTGAGTCTATAAATAGGACTCAAGGGACTCATTGAAGGGGGGGTATTAAGAGAGAATCAGTGTTTTCTATACACAAACTTTTGTATCCTTTTTTGGAGGTTGTGAAACTCAGTAGACCTTAGTTTGCTGATCGTAGGTTTCATAATACATCAATAAAAACACTAAGTGGAAGTAGGTTATTACCAATATCTGGGGCCGATCCACTATAATTCCTAGTGTCGTTTAGTTCTTGCATTCAACTTACAAATATTTATCGTTTTGGTGACTCAATGTCGTTGGCTAAATCATCAGTCAACATTTTGGTGCTTTCATTGAGAGTCAAACTCAAGACATTCAAGAAAATCAATGTCAAAAACAACCAGGAAAGCGGGGCAAACTTCTGGAAATGTGCCAAATCAACATCCTTCACAAGATGTAGTGGAGGATGAGCCACAGGTAGAACTGGAAGAGGAGGAGATGAATGCTGAAACCTTGTGAACAACTTTGATTGTATTGCAAGAGGAAGTAGCTAATATGAGAGTTAATCAAGAGAATGTGACTGAGACAATGGTGCTGCATCAAAGGGAGATTGACCGGCAGTGCCAAGAACTGAATGAGCAACAAGCTGACATGGACCACCGACAGAGAGATGCAACTGCGGCTTTAGAAGTGGCCATTCAATTGGCACGAGGACAACCTGCACCTGCCTCCCAACCGGATCAACCACCCAACACTCTCCCTCAACAAAATCCACATTCAGAGCATCCCCACAATCCACCACAACTAAGGAATCCTCAAGGACCAGAGCAACATCCCGCTGCTCAACAGGAGGGACCAGTCCAAAATCCTGAGCAGCAACCACCCTCTCGAGCTGGTCGAGATAACGCTTAGCGGCAAAGGTAGAATAGGGCTAGGAAGCATCCCAGAAGCCCTAGACTCTAGACAGCTGGGGAGCAAAACCCTCCTAGTAGGGGACAAAATCCCTCAAGAGGCAGAAGACAGGTGGATTCAGGCTTTGCGGTCAGAGGTCCCCCACAACGTAGTAATGTCAGAGGACCTACCGACCAACGTAGGCCTCCCCTGTCTATAGAGACATACCAGCAGAGAGAGCGGGAAACAATGCGAACAGCATGTCGCACACTCATAGGTCACAATTCAGAGATGGCCATAATTATAATGAGATGAACTCTGGCAGGAGGAACGCTGGTCAACAGCAGGAAGAGAGAGGTGAACGACAAAACCCTCCACCAATGGAGAACTGACCGATAAGCCAAAATGCTGGGGGCAGCCTAAACAGCCAAATGTCTTTGACCGACTAGGTGCAAGCGAGCAAAGGCGTAGAGATGAAGACTTGAGGGATGTACTCAATAATCAAAGGGAAAGACATGACGAGTATTTCCCCCCAGCTCCAGTCGCTCCAGCAATACCAGATGTTGTACAGGCCCAAATAGATGCCTTGAATCAGGCCGTGCAACAACTGGTTGGGAACATAGCGTTCCATATAGAATTTGATCGGAGAAAGGGCACTCCATTTCTCCATAGAATTGTTGTGGCAGAGACTCCAAGCAAATTCAAGATGCCAATACTACCCAACTTCACAGGAGGGGAAGATCCTATATCTCACGTGAACAAGTTTGAGATATAGATGGACATCCAAAAGGTGTCAGATGATGCTCGGTGCAAGATCTTTCTTGCCACTTTATCTGAATCTGCTCAGGAGTGGTATTTCAAGTTCCCTCCAGCCAGTATAGTGTCTTGGGAGATGTTCATAAAGGAGTTTTATGAACAATTCTATGCTGGTCGAATACACCCAACAGAGGCCAATCATATGGTCGAGATTCGACAGAAGAAGGGAGAAATCCTAAAAGGGTATATCCAGCGATTCATGTGAGCAGCTGCTCGATCCAAAACTGTTAGAGATGGGGGAAAGATGATGACGCTCACGGCTAGAGTACGACGCCATTCTCCCCTCTGGAGTAGTTTGCAAAAGAATGGAGTCAAGAGCACTTAGGAATTTTTGGATCGAGCAGACAAATATATCAAGCTCGAGGAGGCTATCGCCAATGAAGGAAAGTCTCCTATGGATGACCAGGGCAAGAAAGAAGACCCCACCAAAGCCGCAAATGGGTCTGGTAAATCCAACGACAACAACAAAAGTGATGGAAGAAATGGGGGGAAAAGGGCGAACAATGAACCAACAACATCTGATAGCAAGCGCCCCAAACAGAACAGGTACGAACCAAGGTTCACCAATTACACTGACTTGGTTGATAGCCGAGCTGAAGTATATCAGGCCAGTCATACCACCGTTCCCTTTAGGGGCCAGCCCCGATTAGAAAATATATCTCAAAAAGGGACACCACCAAGTTTTGTCGTTTTCACAAAGACTATGGCCATGACACCAATGAGTGTAACCAGCTAAAGGATGAGATCGAGTTCCTTATACGGCAAGGACATCTAAGGAGGTATGTACGAGCAGGTGGAGATTCTTAGGATGAGGTTCAAGGAGGCAACGAGCAGGCGCCTGTACGCCAACGCTCGCCTCCTCTACAGCCAGCTCCGGTCATTGGTATATTGTTGACCATCTACGGAGGACCACATATAGCAGGTGACAGTGGTAAGGCAAGGGAGAAATATACCAGAGCCCTACGTCATGATTAGGACATCGAAATGCTGAATGTCGAGGAGCGAACTCCCAAAAAAGCTCGAACAGAGGAAGAATCAATAACTTTCTCCGAGCTAGACGCTCAGCATGTTTGATTTCCCCACTTAGATTCTCTGGTCATGGATGTTCAGATCGCCAACATGATGGTAAAATGAGTGCTGGTAGATACAGGAAGCTCGATCAATATTTTGTATAAATCTTCACGGGAAAGAATGAAATTATCAGTGCAAGATTTAGAGCCATGCAACCAAATCATCTATGATTTTTCTGGCGAAGGACTCACACCAACATGGTCGATCTGACTCCTAGTCATAGCAAGAGTTGCACCTGTGAATAGGACATTACTCGCTACTTTCATAGTACTTGATTGTTCGTCTGCATATAATGCTGTGATTGGAAGACCCATACTCGTCGATTTGTGAGCTGTAACTTCGGTCTGACATTTGGCCATGAAGTTTCCAACTGACGCATGAGTTGGGTGCGTGTTGGGAAACCAACTAGAAGCCAAAGAATGCTACAATTCCTCGATCACAAAAGCAAGAAGGGGCGGATCGGGAAGTGGAGCTGAAAAAAGGTTGCTGGTGGTAAATGAAACACAAGGCCAATCAGGTGAACAAGTCACCAAATAGAGTGTTGCCCAAAGTGAAGATAGGGACTTAGATCTTTGCTTTGGGGATATTGAAGAAAACATAGGACCCATGGGGGACCTCGAGGAGGTCCAGTTAGAAGAGAAAGATCCGACTAGGTTTTTGAAAGTCGGTAAAAACTTAGATACAACAACGAAAAAAGAATTGATGGAGTTTTTAAAGAAACACCAGGAGGTATTTTCCTGGTCGCATAAAGATATGATTGGGATAGACCTAGCGGTGATCATCCATGTCTTGAATGTAGACAAAAACTATCCACCTGTACAACAAAAAAGAAGGCTGCTCGACAAAGATAGATCCAAAGCTCTAAAAGAAGAAGTCGAGAGGCTAAAGGAAAATGGATTCATCAGGGTAGCATTTTATCCATCTTCGATCCCTAATCCCGTACTAGTTCCCAAGCCAAAAGGTAAGTGGAGGACGTGTGTGGATTTCACAGACCTTAATAAAGCCTACCCAAAGGATTGTTTCCCACTTCCAAGAATTGACCAGCTGGTCGATGCTACATCAGGACATGAAATTTTATCATTCATGGATGCGTACTTCGGCTATAATCAAATTAGTATGCATCCACCTGATGAAGATCACACTAGCTTTTGAACAGATACGTGATTTTACTGCTATAAAGTAATGCCTTTCGGTTTGAAAAATGCTGGTGCGACTTACCAGCGACTAGTAAACCATATGTTCAAATAACTGATCGGCAATAACATGGAAGTCTACATCGACGATATGCTGGTCAAGTCAAGAAAGGCTGAAGAACACATCAATGACCTACAAGAATGCTTCAACATCTTGAACAAATATCAGATGAAGCTGAATCCTTTAAAGTGTTCCTTTGGTGTTGGATCAGGAAGATTTTTGGGATTCATAGTAAACTCACGAGGAATTGAAGCTAATCCCGAAAAAATTCACGCACTGATCGAGATGCAGTTTCCTACCAAAGTTAAAGATGTTCAAAGCCTAACCAGAAGAATTGCGGCCCTAAGTAGATTCATATCTAAGTCAACGGACAAGTGTGTCCCATTTTTTAATCTACTCAGAGGCAACAAAAAATTTGAATGGACAGAGGAGTGCTCGCAGCCTTTTCAGGCGCTAAAAACCCACATGTCGCAACTGCCAATTTTGTCCAAGCTGGTCGAAGGAGAAACTTTGTACATCTACTTAGCAATAACAGAGTATGCTGCTAGTTCTGTTTTAATCAGAGAGGAAGACGACATTCAAAAAGTAGTGTACTACGTAAGCAAAAGGCTAGTGGGAGTACAACTATGATATCTGCCCATAGGAAAACTGTCTTATTGCTTGATACTGGTGTCTAGAAAGCTGCGACCCTATTTTCAGGCTCACCCCATCATAGTGCTTACCGATCAGCCACTGCGACAAGTCTTACAAAAACCAGAAGCCGTTGGTCGGCTACTAAAATGGGCAGTCGAGTTAGGACAGTTTGAAATTTCCTATGCACCATGAGCAGCTATAAAGGGACAAGCCCTAGAGGATTTCATTGCAGAATTCACCTAACTCCCTGCCAGTGAACCAATGATAGAGATTGATGATCAAAATCAATGCCCTACCTAGAAGCTTTTCGTAGATGGATCTTCCAATGAGCATAACACAGGGGCAGGGCTGATTTCAATCACACCCGAGGGACATCGGTTTCATTGTGCGATCAGATTCAACTTTACGACCTCCAATAATGAATCCGAATATGAGGCGCTGCTCGTAGGATTAAGACTAGCCAAAGATATGGATATAAAGTCAATAGAAATATATAGTGACTCCTAACTAGTTGTTAATCAGATTATGGGAGAATATCAGGCTAGGGGTTCCAAGATGGTTGCTTATTTGAATAAGGCAAATGATTTGTTGGCACAGTTTAAGAAGTATACTCTCCAGCAAGTACCTCGCGATCATAATTCAAACGCTGATGCTGACGCTTTGAGCATAGTACCGGTCGAACGTTTGTTGGCACCAAGCATTCAAGTGAAAGAATCCTCGCTAATGGTACAAGTGTCATACACATGGATGAATCCCATCATTAAATATCTCGAACAAGGAATATTACTAGCATATATGAATAAGGCGAGAACACTTCAAAGACAATCGACTCGGTTTATTTTGGTCGATAGAGTCTTGTATAGACGAGGATACTCAATGCCTTTACTACGGTGTGTCTCTAAGGAAAAAGCTAACAACTTGATGCAAGAAGTACATGAAGGTTTCTGCGGAGATCACGCTGGGGGGCAAAGTTTGTCAAAGAAAATTCTACGACAAGGATACTTCTGGCCTACCATGATCGAAGACTCTATGGAATTTGTTAAAAAGTGTGATAAGTGCCAAAGATTTTCCAAAATACCACGGGTAGCCCCAAATGAGCTTAAACAGATGCAAAGCCCATGGCCATTCGCAGTCTGGGGAATTGACCTGATCGGGTCTTTGCCTATGGGAAAAATGAATGTCAAGTATGCAGTAGTTGCTGTTGACTACTTTACTAAGTGGGCCGAAGCTGAGCCACTCGCAACAATCACGACCAAGAAAGTATTGGATTTCATCATCAAAAAAATTATATATTGATATGGGTTGCCGAAAAAAATTGTCTCAGATAATGGCACGCAATTTGATAGCGACCTTTTCACTGATTTCTGTGAACGGCACGGTATTACAAAGAATTTTTTGTCAGTTGCCCATCCATAAGCCAACGAACAGGTTGAAGCTATTAACAAAACTCTAAAGGACACACTGAAGAAAAGGCTTGAAGAAGCAAATGGGGCATGCTTAGAAATATTTCCAGAAGTACTCTGGTCGTATAAAACATCTCACCGAACAGTAACAGGCCATACACCATTTTCTTTGGCCTATGGGTATGAAGCCATGTTACCCATTGAGCTAGATCCACCATCACATAAAGGCTAACATACGACCAGAGCATGAATAATCAATTATTATTGGAGTCTTTGGACTTGGTCAACGAAAGGCGCGAGCAGGCTCAACTTCGAGTTGCAGCTTACCAACAAAAGGTCACTCGATATTTTAACTCTAAAGTACGTGAAAGAAAGTTTGACGTGGGAGATTTGGTACTTAGAAGAGTTTTTCTCAACACACGTGACTAGAATGCTGGAGTACTTGACCCGAATTGGGAAGGTCCATATCAAATTGAAGAAATCCTTCAACTAGGCACATATAAACTTGCTCGCTTAAATGGAGATCTCGTTCCTCGCTATTAGAATGGAGAACACATGCACAAATATTATCAATAAACAATTCCTTTTAAAGAGTTGGCTAGTATTAATTTTACTATTTACAAGTTTGTGAACAAGGACTGTTCAGTTAATGACTGGTCACTTATAAGTGTAAGATGAATTTTGATCACTCGTATAGACACGATTTTGTCCATTCTATTACGAGAAATAAGAGGAACTGTGCGTAGCCAGTTATTCTTGCCAATTATTATATTTATTACAAGTATTTTCTCATTACGTGTGTTGTTTTGCTATATTATAATTAATTGTTTATATAGTACGCGAGTAGTAATGTTCGAACAGGACTTGGTCATGGCAAGTGATCGAGAACCTTGAGCTCCTCGATCACTTGGGGGGCATATAAGATACTAAGCGAGCAAAGCATATCAATAAACATATGTAAACACACGAGCAAAATGAGGGAAAAGAATATTACGACACTTAGAGTATTTTTCAAAATTTTTAGTTAATTTTGTGAAATCTTAATAAAGTGTTATGCTAAGTTCGGTCATCCGAGCAGATGTTATAATAGCAATGAAAATATTTTATAATATCATAATGAAATGTCTTTACATCGCGAGCAATTGCTGCTTGGATGTAATTAAAATAATTAAAAGGAAAAAGCTGCCTTCGGCAGCAAAATTGTCTTAACATCACGAACTGTTGTTCGAATGTTTTAATTACATGAATAAAAAAAGTTACTGTGCAGCTGGAGGAGGGTCTTGCTGAGACTGCTGGTTGACTGATGTTCTAGCATCTTCTTCAGCACCATCAATGCCTGTCGCTAGAGAGATTTCAGGAGAATCCGAGGCATTTTGGGCATCCTTTCCTCCTCTTGGCGAGCAGCGCATTTCGCGAGTTCAGCTTGTCTCATTTGCTCGGGAAGATAGTAGAAATTTGCCTTTAGATTGTTCTTCCAAAACAAGTAGAAGCAGTTAAAGGTAGCTCCTCGGAACCTCTCCAAGTTTTGGGAATTTGTCTCCTCGAGCAGCTTAACTCATTCCTCCAGACCAGTAGCCTCCTTCATACTGGCCTCCAGATCTTCTTGAAGCTTGGCTACTTCCTTATAGTTAGTCTATGAAGCTTCTTTAAACTTCTCCTTGGCAGCAACGACTTTGGCCAACTTTTCTTACCTCCTCCTCAGCTCCTCGGTTAAACTGGTGACTTTGTCTTCAGCTGGCTTAACCTTCTCCTCGCAGGCTTTGATCTCCTTGGCATGTTTTGCATCGACCTCCTCGGCGCGATGCCAACCATTGTTCATGGTTAGGATACCCTGCGAAAATTAGAAGAATGAATTTTTTAGAGCTAATCAAAGGAAATGTTGTTCGACTAAAAAAAAATACAGAAGACACTTACACTGAGCAGTTCGTTGAACCCACGAGTAAGGACCTGGCTAGGTTTCAACGCAAGTAGACAGGCAAAGGTCTCCTGGCTGTGACGGTGCTTAGGCAATCTCTACAGCTTGTTGTTTGTTGAGCTATAAGCATTGCTCAATAAATCTGCGGCCAGAGATCTTTCTGCCTGGTTGGTGGAAGGAGCAGTGCGAGGAGGAGGAGGAGGAGGCGTAGTTAATTTAGTCGGAGCAGGAGTTGGAGGGTCCCTTGGTCGAGCTATTTTTCTGAAGGGCTCTCCACTTCCTTCTCCAGGGTGTTGTCTGCTTGACTTCTTCCTGCTCGGAGGAGCATTTGCGGAGGCGTACATGTCGAAAGCATCATCAGATGGCATGACTGCAAAACAAAAACAAACGAGCAGATATGTTAAGAAATAGTTTGGCACAATAATGGAATAACATAAAGAGAAATTCTAAGTAGTATACCCGAACTATTATTATTGGCCGTTACATTATCTAAAGAACTATTGCTACACTCACTATCTACCTCGAAGAAGTCCAAGCCAAAACCACTGGTCATAAATTTAAAGTTTCCATCCCTATTGAATAAATGACAAGGGATGGGTAGATAATCTAGGAGTGAGAAATCTATACCATTCTCGTCTGAAGATTCGAGCACAAGGTTGGTGTATTCAGGTAGTTTTTGTTTTCCCCTCCCATGTTGGGTAGGGGTATTAGCAGCTCGAGTGCTAGGAGTTGGTTCTCGGATGGTCACTCCCATTGGTCGCTGCCTTTGGGGTTGTGACACATCTTACTGCTGCTCGAGGATGTCTTGTCTAGTGGCACTCCTCGCAGTGCATTCCCTCACTTCCTAGTGAGGTGCTAAAAGGCCGACCAGCCTTAAATTGCTCTCCGTGACCAGCTCCTTGACACTTTTTTCTATATTGGTCATGCTAGCCAAGGCTGTAGCTCTTATCTCCATCTCTGGAGTGGGGTTCGGTCGGTACCAGGGACCTATATGCAACAGAAGACAAATAAGGACAAGGAAAGACAAAAAAATGACTAGTTAAAGGTCAATTAGAGATTAAAAGTTTACCTCCTCGTGTGAAGGCCAGGTTGTCAGCAACCAAGTTGGTTGTAAGTAATTACTCTTGGAAGTACCTTCCTACATTGGACTTGTAGGTAATATCACTCAAGAATGTGCGAGCAGATTCCTGGTGGCAAAAGTGGAAGAACCCCGTGTTGTTCTTGTTGGGGTTGGATTTGAGATCGAACAGATAGTTGATCTCATGTGGAGTAGGCACAGGCCATTTTTTGTGGTTGTATAGGATATAGAGTGTTCAAATTACTCTAGATCTGTTGGGTTTTATTTGGAAATGGGCGACCTTGAAATCATTGGCCACCCCTCGGAAAACATCATGCAAGGATAAGACAACCTTTGCTTCAATGTGATACCTCTACCAGGCGTTGTACGCACCTCCGGGTACGTTTGCCCTCTAGTCGGGTGTTGGTTTGTACAGGGTAATCCGAGAAATCCCATATTTCTTGGGGTATTTTGCCACCATCCTAGTCGATATGACCCTAGGAGGGGAAATGTACCAGTCTACCTCTGCTTGAGGGCCATCGCGAGGACGAGTTTTGGGCTGAATTTCTGGTGGTGAAAAGTTTAAAGGACCCTTGATGTTGGTTGTCGGCTGGTTAGAAGGTGAATCTATTGTTTTCTTTTTCCTACGAGCAGTGTATTTGACACGACCCATGTTCGATTGGTTGTGTGGGGGACTGGTCGTAGGGTTTGATTGTGAAGTCGAAGGCTCATGAAAAGGCAAAGAAGGTTGTTCTTGATCCTCGAACAACAAAGCAAGAAGATCGTTGTCTATTGGTCTCTCACCTCCCCAGGGATCGTGCATGAATATCTGAGAAGAGCAAAGGGGAAGTGAGAATCTACGACCAATAGATAGAAGAAAGAGAAAAGCAAGGATAATGTTGCTCATGTATAAAAGTTAAGCTTTCATACAACCAGCAACATCCCGATAAAAACACAATAAACATGTGAATAGTTTGAAAAAATGGATCCAAAAGTGAATGTGAAAAGTTTTTTCGGAAAAACTTTTCAACTCCGAAAATACGCAGGAAAAACCCAATTTTTCTGAGAAACTCAAAATCGAATTTTCACTTCGATTTTGGACCCGAAATCAATATTCCTATACCCCACATTACTTTTTAAACATTGTCTAGTATTTTATACTGCCTAAACTCCTTATTCTAGCATACTTATGTTTGCTTAAACCCGGTTACCCAAAAATTTCTCAGGAACAGCTGAAACCCAGTTACGAAAATTCATGAATCAAGACCAGAATACATAAAAATTTCTACAAAAATGAGAGGGTGGATTCAAAAACTTACTTGGAGTACGGATTGTAGGAGAAGTCACGAAGGTTTTACTCGAAGACGTCTCGAATCAAACAAGAATCTCTGGGTTTTCTTGAAGGTTTGTCTGAGTTCTTGAAGAGAGAGAGAAGGTTCGGGTAAAAAAATGAAAAAGATGAAAAGGCTTATATTTATACTGTTCGGGGCGTTAATAAAATGTAATGATGGGAATGGGATTTCAATGTATGGGGAATTACAATAACTGTCAAAACATTTATGGGAAACTGTAAAGGTCATAATTACTTTCTTTTTCGAAAAAGTACTGACAGATGTGGCTGGTTAGATTGATTGCTGGTCGAGTAAGTTTATTAAATGCTGATCGCATTAAAATAAACTTGGGGAGAAAATGTTTACCCTAAAAAATACTTACTTGCTGACATGGCAAGATTAGTGTGCACGTGGGTTGCACGTGATTATTTAGTAATTACATCTAGGTCGACCGGCGACCAGAAGAGAAGTTGCTCGATGGATTTAAGAAAGATGCTGAACAATATGATAGAAAATGTGCTGAAATATGTGACCAAGTCTAAGATACAGTTATAAGATAGATATTTCTAAGATATTTATCCCTATTTTTATGATTTCTGTTATTATTGAAATACAATGTAGGCATGGCCCATTGGCCTATATGTATGTCCTTGAGTCTATAAGTATGACTCAAGGGACTCATTGAAGGGGGCAATAATTTGTATTTAGAGAGAATCAGTGTTTTCTATACACAAACTTTTGTATCCTTTTTTGGAGCTTGTGAAACTCAGTAGACCCTAATTTGCTGATCACAGGTTTTATAATACATTAATAAAAACACTAAGTGGAAGTAGGTTTATAACACCCTGGATACCCAAGACCGTTACACTGTGTGTTTAAAATAGTGCAAGACTTGCTAATCAAGTGATTTAAATAAAATTGTGAATCTAAAGTCATAAACAGATTAGGAATAAAAAGTTTTGGTTATAAACAGGTTATTTTCATTAAAATGAACGTTTAGTACTTGGGATACCAAAACAGGGTTTAAAGGACATATTTACAAATTTCCAGACGTTATAGATAACCAAGGCCACTCTAATGGAAAAATATACATTTTAGGTTTTCGTCCCTGCACAAACCCTCGACCGTGGTGGCCGAGCAGCTAACAATGTACACCTCGCCCCTAGAGCTCTCCAACCCATGGTTGACCCGTCAAACTCTTGCCCTTTTACCTGCACCATGTAGCACCCGTGAGCCGAGGCTCAGCAAGAAAATTCTAATGCATAGCTTAATAAAAAATAGTAGTCAGATAACTCATAAATCATTGATCAAATACTTAATAGACTGCATCATACACATAATCAATGCTATTAGTCAACAAACCAATAAATAACCATCAAGACAATGAGCATGCCACAATCATCAGATTAACATCAATAAACATTTTACATAATATCTAGGGTCGATGCCCTTAGGCCGCACCCTTTGTTTAAGTCACTGTCATTGGCTCACTTACGCCGAGCCCAGTGTTCAACCCACTGACTCTGGATCGCTTAGGAATGGCTCAGTGATTATTTGATTAACCTCAGCTACTAGTGGCCTAGCCGCATCCTATGCGCAAATATTGATTCCGGCACTCTTAGGCTGTTTATCACATGTCCCCATGGCATAATACCATCTCATGACATCACATATAAATATAGGGAACTCTTAGTCCCAACATAACCACATAACCGGGTGCAGTTTCTTACCATTGATTTCAAGCGGAGAAGATAAACTGATCCCGAGTACAGTCCTAATCTTTGAGCCTTGGCGATAAACCTAGTCACAACTGCAAATTAGAACCATCATTAAATCTCAATATCGTAACCCAACCTTGAGACCAATCGCAAGCCCTCGGGAAGCCCAATTCCCCCAAACGGGGTGGTGGAATTGACCCCCGAGCCTCCAAGCAAAAACCCTAAGAAAAATACCCAAAACCTACTTCTGGAGGCAGGGTAGCGCTACAACGCCAAAAGGTGGGCGCTACAATGCTACAAGTAGGGACAAAAACCCCCCAAGAAATTGAAGCCTAGCGCTGTAGCGCTCCAAGGCTAGTGCTACAGCGCTACCAACAACATATAATAATTTCTGGGTTTCTCCTTCGAATTTTCCCAAGCCAAAGCTCCACCAAACTACTCCAAACCTTAACCAAACTCAAAATTGAACCTACAATCCTCTATAGCTCAACCAAACAACCCAACAACATCAAAAGCTCAGCTAAAAACATCATCAAACACAGAAATCACACTTGAGCTCAAAAGCTCAAGAACATCATCTGAAAACTAGAAAACCAGAACTTCAAAGTTAGAATTGGTTACCTTAGCTGGAAGAATTCGACCTTAGGTTTTCTTCTATGCTCTTCAAAACTTTAGCTCCTCCAATCCCCAAGCTTATGTCCTTAAATTCCCATCCAAAACCCAAGTTCAGAGATCAACCTCAACACAAACTAGAAATCTAAAATCAGTATTTAACCTTTACCTTAACTTGAGATAAATCCAATTGAACTTCTAGCCACTCCAAGGATCAAAGTCCCCAAGACCTTGCCTAGATTTTCCCTGAGTTTCCAGCTCCAAAAATTCACAAGAAAGGGGGAGAAAAGAAGCCATTCGTGAGAGAGATAGAGAGGTAGATTTTATGCTTTGTTTTCCTTCCTTTCCTTTTCTTTCTTTCTGTTTCTATCACTTTCTAAAATTTCCACTAAAGACATCAGATATCACAAGTATATCTCTTAATAGGCAAAAGACTCGTTTACCCTCCCATTTAAATCAAGCCTTTTAGTCATTCTAGGGGCATTTTGGTCATTTGTTCTCAATTCCTGCTAATTCCTCGGGTGTCCCTAATATTTACCACTTAATTTTCGTCATCTAATTAATCAATGATTATTCACCCAATATCTATTAATCTCCAATATATTACCCCAAATCCCAGAAATACTCCCAAGCTCCCCCGAGCCGGGTATAAATCCCGGTTGTGACTATTTCGCCAAACCGCTCACTAAGACCGTCTCGAGCCACATGCTGCAAATATATCCACATAATAATCTAGTCTCAACAATTTATCACATATAATTACATTTATGCCCTCAACGGGCCAAAATTACAAACATGCCCTTATGGACGAAACAGGGTCCACGTGCATATTCAATACTCACAAACATGCATCTAATCATATCCATATACTCATTTAATCATGCATGTCATATAATCATGCATTTAACCATTTATTCACATAAATACCAATTATGCCCTCCCGACACACTAATCAAGGCCCTTAAGCCTTATTAGCAATTTTGGGTCGTTACCAGGTTATTACTAATATCTGGGGCCGAACCACTATAATTCCTGGTGTCGTTTAGTTCTTGCATTCACCTTACAAATCTTTATCGTTTTGGTGACTACCTGTCATTGGCTAAATCATCACTCAACAGGCTTAAAGCATAGAGTTGGGAACGAAGCGTTCATTGCGGTCCAAGCTAGAGGAAGAGCTCGTCTGAAGTTTAGAAATAAATTTTTAATTTTAAATAATGTATTTTTTATTAAGGATTTTGGTAGAAATTTAATTTCAGTTTCCATGTTGCAATTAGAACAATTTTTTATGACTTTCACAAATTCTAATATATCTATTTCTTTCAATGGATCACAATTGTGTATTGCATGTTTGGAAAATGAGGTTTATATTCTGTGACCTAACGAACCCATCACTCTTAATAATGATTTATTCAAAGTAGCTAAACCTAGGACCAATAAACATCAAAATACCAAAAATGATAACATGACGTATTTATGGAATTTGAGACTAGGTCACATTGGCTATGATAGAATTCAAAGACTTACAAAGGACGGGTCTTTGAGGGAACTCACCTTAGGTGAATTACTTGTCTGTGAATCTTGTCTAGAAGGCAAACTGACCAAGCGTCCATTCTTTGCAAAGGGTGATAGGGCCAAAGAACCACTTGGACTTGTGCATTAAGATGTTTGTGGACCTTTGAATATACAAGCGAGGGTTGGTTTTGAGTATTTCATCACTTTCATTGATAATTACTCTAGATACTCATGTCTTTACCAAATGCATAGGAAATTAGAGACATTTTCAAAGTTTCAGGGATTCTTAGCTATGGCTCAGAACCAATTAGGTAAAATGTTAAAGATCTTGCCATCTGATAGGGGTGGAGAATATTTGGATATGCAGTTCCAAGATCATTTAACTGAACTTGGGATTTTATCACAACTTACTGCCCCAGGTACTCCGCAACAAAATGGTGTAGCGGAACACCGGAACATATCTTTATTGGAAATGGTTAGATGCATGCTTAGTAACTCAACTCTACCAACTTCGTTCTGGGGACATGAAATTGAAATCGCGAATGAAATTCTCAATGTCGTGCCGTCTAAATCAATCCCTAATACACCTTTAGAACGTTGGAATGGTCATGAATCTAGTTTACGCCATTATAGAATCTGGGGGTGTCCCGCCCATGCCCTGAGAAAAAGGAGGGAAAGCTAGAACCGCGAACTGAAGTTTGCATGTTTGTTAGGTATCCTAAATGTACTCGGGGCCAAATTTTCTGTAGTCATTCAGAAAAGAAAGTGTTTACTTTTACAAATGCTACTTTTCTAGAAAATGACTATGTCCAAAACTTCAAACCATGCAACAAAGTAGTTTTAGAGGAGATGGTTAAAGAATTGACCCCAACCAATGTTCTATCATCTTCAACGCGAGTTGATGATGAAATTCCCACTGTTCATGTCCAACCGACGCAAGTCGATTTAAATGAAGAAAGTACCATTATTCCCGAGCAAACAGTCACAAAGCCTCGTCGTAGTGGGAGGGTTTCTAGGAACCCAGTTCGTTATGGTTTGGATGGTGAAACCAATATGGTTGTTGGTGACTCTAGTGATGATGATCCGTTGTCTTTCAAGCAGGAAATGAATAACCCTGAAAATGAACTATGGATCGAAGCCATGAAATAGGAAATGGAGTTCATGTACTCAAATTTCGTTTGGGATATTATGGAAGCACTTAGTGACTTTAGGGCCATTGGGTGCAAGTGGATCTATAAGAAGAAACGAGGTGTTGATGGAAATATCGAGACTTATAAAGGTTGATTAGTGGCAAAGGGTTATACCCATAGAGAAGGTGGGGACTATGAGGAAACTTTTAGTATGGTAGCCATGCTCAAATCCATTCGCATCCTCCCATCCATAGCAGTCGCTCTCGACTATGAGATATGGCAAATGGACATCAAGACAACTTTATTAATGGAAAGCTTGATGAAGTCATTTATATGGATCAACCGGAAGGATTTAAAGTAGTTGGACAAGAATGAAAAGTTTGCAAGTTGAATAGGTTTATTTATGGACTTAAGCAAGCTTCTCGTTCCTGGAACCTCAGGTTTGATGAAATAATCAAAACCTATGGCTTTGAACAAAATATTGATGAACCTTGTGTTTACCAACTGAAGGCAAATCAAGTAGTGGTATTCTTGGTTCTTTATGTAGATGATATCTCACTCATTAGAAACAATGTTAAGAAATTGTCAGATGTGAAGAATTTGCTGAGCACTTAATTCCAAATGAAGGATTTGGGTGAAGCAAGTTATGTTCTAGGTATCCAGATCATAAGGGATAGAAAGAACAGACTCTTATCTCTATCTCAAGCAGCTTACATAAATAAATTGCTTGAACGTTTCTCAATGACAAATTCAAAGAAAGGAAGTTTATTGTCCCGCCATGGAATTCATCTTTCAAAGAAGTAGTCTCCCCAGACTCCTAAAGACGAAGATGTAATGAGAAAAGTTCCTTACGCATCTGCAGTTGGAAGTCTGATGTATGCTATGTTGTGTACTAGACTAGATATCTGCTATGCAGTGGGAGTAGTGAGTAGGTATTAGTCAAACCCAGGACCGGAACATTGGATAACAGTTAAGCATATCCTGAAGTATTTAAGGCGAATTAGGGATTATATGTTAGTCTACAAGGGTAGTGTTCTGAATCATGTAGGCTACATGGATTTAGATTGTCAGACTGATGTCGATGACAGGAAGTCTACTTCTGGAATGGTGTTTACTCTTGGGGGTTGAGATGTGATATGGAAAAGCATAAAGTAGTCTACAATCTCAGATTACACCATGGAGGCCGAATACATAGCTGCGTCAGAAGCAGCTAAGGAAATAGTCTGGCTAAAGAAGTTCTATCAGATCTTGGTGTTATTCTAGAAATGGTTAAACTGCTTGTGTTGTTTTGTGATAACACAGGAGCGATTGCCAACTCGAAAGAACCTCGTAGTCACAAAAGGAGTACGCATATAGAAAGGAAGTATCACATTATTTGAGAATATGTGTCCAGGCGAGATGTGAAGGTTATGAAGATTGCATCTGAAGACAATCTTGCGGATCTATTTACAAAGACACTACCAGAAGCTACATTTGATAATCATATCAAAGAAATAGGATTAGTAGAATTAAGACATTAGTTTCAATTAGTGCAAGTGGGAGTTTGTTGGGGTTTTATGCCCTAATTAAAACCCAAATTCTTTGTAATCTCATTTATTATCAATAAAAGAATAGAAATCATTTTTTGACTTTGTCAATCACTTTGCTCACATGTTTTATTTTCATGATTATTTGTTTAATATAAACTTTTATTAAATCCCGAGCATATAGCTAATCATATTTATAGTGATGCTATGTTGCATTATTGTTCTATTAGATTCTCATGGATGAAGTTTCCTCTCAATTTATACTTCATATTCCTACTTTCATGTCTGGGTGAAAAACAGAACACTGGGTAGTTTAGGAACAGAGGAAATAGTTAATATATATATCATGATTCAAACTGTTTGTTGCACACACATATAAATTTTGAAACAAACACCCATGCTACAAGCTATTTGAATCTTGATTTCGACTTCCTAAATTATTCATAATTTCCTAAAAACTTGTGGGATGTCCCCTGTATGTACATTATACACCGTCATGTAATATTGCAACTTATTTATGTATCAAAATATTATTTATGTTCCATATATATAAAATAATGGAACTTTAAAAAAAAATAAAATAATGGAGAACTTTATTTACACACTATAAACTTATAAATTTATCCCAAACTAAATACATCTTGTTACACCTAAATTTCGAGAATAGAAATTATGGTCTCGAAAGACAGGCTCGTTAAATGTAAGCTCGAAATAAGCAAGTGTGCCGTGTCATTAGCATTTATGTGGATTGGGTCACACAGTCTCACTTGGTATTAAGACGACGACGATGGAATTGGTAAGCTCAGAGTTACGTGTGGTCTCGAAGATGTTTCGAGGTTACAAATCAAGCTCGAAGCTACAACTACAAGGGTTCAATGCTTGTATAAATTCCCGATTTGTTTGTATAGGTGATTGAGTATCAGTCAGGAAGGATCGAGCCTGGGCATTGCGAGCTCGAGGATGATGATCTCGATAAAGTTACTTGCTAAGGATGAGGCTAATCAAAATGACGAGCTCGTGATGTTGGTTGACCTCGAAAGTATGTAAGTTAAATGTTCGAGATCGGTAATCGCGAGGTCGATAATCTAGTTTATATATGGTTACTGTTTGAAAATCCCTATTTCTTGGGGATTTGTTGTAATCTGATAATGAATCCCGATTATCATGGGATATTATGTAATTAATGCATTTATTTGTATTTATTTGAAATTTGAATTATAACTTCTCGAAATAAGGGGGAAGATATTTTGTAAACCAGCCTATAAATAGGCTGGAAAAATTCATTTGGAGAGAATTTGGTATTGGGAATACTCTGCAAAAATTGATTTCTAAAAGCTTTGAGAGAATTCTATCATTAAATAATATTGACTCGTGGACTAGGCAGATTTTAACTGTTAAACCACGTAAAATATCGTGTGTTTTTTTTATTGATTTTTCTAATTCTATGTTTAGTGCTCTTCTATTCTAAGTTGATGAAAAATGGCGTCAACTGTTTGATGCTTTAATTGAGAGCATTAAGAAATACGTTTGACTGTTTAATCAGAAACCTCCTGAATCATCAATGGCTACTGCAAACAATCCCAACACTAGTGGGCGACTATCCAGAGGAGCAAACTCCTCGCGTTGAAGACTACCCACGTTGGCCTGGAAAGCAGCCCGTGGCTGACTCGGGCCCTGAAGAGAGAAGTGATTCATCCGATTCCCAAGGGCCGCCTGCTCCTAGGCATGATGAAGATCTCTACTATAATTCAGAAATATATGTTCCTATTGTGGAACTGGAAAATCGACAATTGCGCAAACAATTGGCAGAAGCGACAAGGTGTAATAAAAAACTAGCTAGACAGCCTGCAGAGGCCCAGACACCACTTGGAGACCTATAGGACATCCCTGAGGAAGCACAGTTGTTAGGAGGGCTGAGCAAGGGACCCAGCAGGCTCAGCCGAGGCCTCGGAGAAACACTCGGGCTGAAGCTACCGACAACCCGACTGTGGAGCTGTCAACAGGGACCGAGAATAACCGAGCTCCTCTAGTAGCTTGGAATCCGAATCCTGAGACAATAAAGAACAACCTGGAGCCTGTCTGAGCTAATTCTGGACCGTCTAGGTCCAAAAATGGGAGGCAGCCACCGTCTCCCATAAGACATGCATCATCTCCTATAAGACACCCCTTACCAGTCCAAAATGCCCCATGACCTGAACCATAGAGGCCATCTCGTAGTGGCAGTCGAGATGGAAACCATCAGGCCAGACCCGAACAGAGGAATGAGAGGGAGGCTGCCTAAGAACACAAAGCTCCCCAACCTTCAGGAAGCCAGGTTTCAAGATCACAAGCGGTTGGAGCAAGGAGGCCAGCGAGTGACACACCTCGCAATCACTGAGCCTCGCAGTCAGAAAGAACTCTAAGCTTCGTAAGCGGGAGCTCATATTACGCCCGGTATGTAAGTATATATAATACCGAGCCTAGAAATATTGAGAATCGGGGGAATCATCCTGGCCTTCGGGATCACCTGAACCATAATCGGGGGCAAGCTAATCCCATAAACCTGAATTTGCGAGACTATTTGAACGGTCGAAAATACTCGGCGTATGGAAATCAGAATAACCTTATGCCGGGACAAGGAGTTGGAGTTTTCATAAACAATAACCAGCTCCTTCAAGCTCATGCTCGACCCCTAGTACATCCGGTCCAGGAAAGAATTGACCAGTTGGAAAGGGCGTTCAAGCTATTGCAAGATGAGCGGAACAAAGATAAGGCTGAAGAGTCCGACGAGGAGCTCAAGCCTTTTTCCCCACATATCTCTAATACCCCATTTCTGCAAGGGTTTAGGATACCCCACGTAGCACCATTTTATGGGAACTCATACCCGTACAGTCACCTGAGCACCTTCAATACCATCATGCGAGCCAACAATGTTGGTTATGAGCTCCGATGCATGCTGTTTCCAGCTACTCTTACAAGACCAGTGAAAAATTGGTTTGAGAAATTTAGAAGACATTCGATCTCATCTTGGGATTAGTTAGCAAAGGAGTTTAAGAAACAATTCAAAGCTATGGTTGGCTTCAGGCCCGAATCCTCTGCCTTGACTAATGTCTGACAACAGCAAGGGGAGTCACTGAAAAGTTACCTTACGAGGTTTAATATAGAAGTGGCTTGAGCTCGTAATGTCGATGATAGTGGCCACTTAATGGCTGTCCAAGTTGGTATGCTACCAAGGAGTCCCCTTTGGGAAGATTTGCGAAGAAAACTCATAAGGTCGTTAACCAATTTCAACTGGAGGGCCCAGAGGTTTGTCAATGTAGAAGAGATGAGGTTGGAATTAAACCTGACCTCCCAGCTGGTAACTACAACAACAAATGATAACTCAGCCTCGACCTTGGCGGCCCCATCAATGTCAAAACCCTATGGGGATAACCCTTCTAAAAGGAAGAAAAATGAAGGGAATAACCACGAGATTGATGGTGGGAAAAAGAAGAAGGGAGACAAGTATTTCTCCATCTACACAGTGTATACCAAGCTCAACGAGACTCGGGACAAAATATTTCTTGCCAATGAAAATCAGGTCCCGTTCAGGCGACCTGACCCAATGCGGAATTAGAAGGCAAAAATAGACTCTAATAAATACTGTAGATTCCACAGAGACATCGGACACACAACTGATGAGTGCTGCTAGTTGAAGGACGAGATCGAATGATTGATCTCGAGGGGATATTTCGGACAGTATGTAAGAAACTGAAATTCCAATCAAGCCTCAACAAGTAAAAGGGTAGCAACTGCATAGCTTGCCCAACAGAATAACTCTCGAGCTCAGGAGGATGAGCGACCTCCTCCAATTGATGGAGAAGATGTACTAACCATCTCGGGAGGACCGCATATTGCAGGATCGGGCATGAACATTCAAAACAGATACGTTAACGAGCTAAAGAATGGAGGCGGTTCTCCCTACGTACCCGAACCACGAGCTCCAAAGCAGCAAAGGGATGAAACTCAACCCATCATATTTACCAAAGAGGACGCGTCACACATCCAATTTCCTCACAATGACCCCTGGTCATCACTCTTCAGCTCGCGAACAGGAGGGTGTGCGGGGTCCTGATTGATAACGGGAGATCTATGAATATCCTTTACAAGGCCACTCTAGAAAATATGGGACTCACACTTTGTGATTTGAAAGCATGTGCAACAATGTTGTACGGATTTTCAGGAGAATGGATTACCTGTACGGGATCCATTGAACTCCCCGTGACCTTGGGAGACTATCCAATCTTGATAACCAAGATGATGGAGTTCGTGGTGGTGTATGTCCCGTAGGCCTACAACATACTGCTCGGGAGACCCACCCTGATTGGGCTGGGGGCAGTATCTACTATTAGACATCTGGTCATCAAGTTCTCAACTTCTAGTGGCATCGGGGACGTTGAAGGGAGACCAGCTCATAGGAAGGGAATGATACAACATTTCCATGAGAGGAAAGAATCAAAAAAGTGCCTAGACACTTGTGGTTATTCATGAGATGGAGAGATCCATCTTCGAGATAGAAAAGGAGATTGACCCTAGAGTAGAAGAAAGGCCCGATCTCGAACCACTGGAGGAGCTCGCAGAGGTGGAGCTCGACGAAAAGGATGCCACGAAGGTGGTGGAAAGAACCTTTCTGAAAGGTCAAGATAGCAATTAATTTTCTTCTTGAAAGTGAACCAGGATGTGTTCGCATGGTCGCACTTGGACATGGTAGGAATTAGTCCGAATGTCATAAGCCATGTGCTAAACATTGATAAGAGCTTCCCCCCAAAGCAGCAAAAGCGAAGGCTCCTGGAGGATGACAAAGAGAAGGCCCTTAAAGAAGAGGTTGAGAGGTTAAAAGAAAATCGCTTCATACGAGATGATTTTTATCTTGTTGGATCGCCTATCCAGTGTTGGTCCCAAAACCAAACGAAAAATGGCGAACTTGTATCGATTATTCAGATCTCAACAAGGCATGCCCTAAAAACTGCTTCCCCTTACCTCGGATAGACTAGATCGTAGATGCCACTGCAGGTCACGGCATCATGTCATTCATGGATGCTTATTCTGGAAATAACCAGATTGCCATGCATGCATCAGACCAAGAACATACGAGCTTTGTAACCAATAAAGGATTGTATTGCTACAACGTCGTGCCTTTTGGGCTAAAAAACGCTGGAGCCACATACCAAAGGCTGGTAAATAGGATGTTTATTGAACAAATAAGGAATAACATGGAAGTTTATGTGGACGATATGTTGTTCAAATCTAAACATAACAATAACCATGTGGATGATCTCGCTGAGTGCTTTGCTGTACTTTAGAAATACAACATGAAACTTAACCCATAAAAATGCTCGTTCGGAGTATCTTCGGGTAAGTTCCTCAGATTTATAGTAAATGCTCAAGGAATAGAGGTTAATCCAGACAAGATCAAGGCGTTGATAAACATGCCCCCACCTTGAAAATGTAAGGATGTCCAAAGCCTAACTGGATGAATGGCGGCCTTAAGTAGGTATATCTCGAAATCTACGGACTGGTGCCTTCCATTATTTAACCTTTTAAGAGGGGGAAAAAGTTTGAGTGGTCGGAAGAGTGCAAGCTTGCGTTTCAAGACCTTAAGAAACACCTCGCCGAACCACCAATCTTTTCCAAACCTATTTCATGAGAGATTTTGTATTTATACCTCGCTACAATCGAGCACACCATTAGTGCAGTACTGGTACGGGACGATAAGCAAATACAAAAACCCGTATACTACGTCAGCAAAAGATTATTGGGGACAAAATTGAGATAACCATTAATGGAAAAAATGGCTCTGAGCCTGATACACGCATCTCGAAAGCTCCGACCCTACTTCCAAGCACAACCTATTCATGTGTTAACTGACCAACCACTATGGCAAGTTCTGTCCAAGCCAAAAGCGTCCAGAAGATTGTTGAAGTGGGCTGTCGAACTCGGACAGTTTGAGATCACTTATCACCGGAGAACAACAATCAGAGGACAGGCTTTGGAAGATTTTATTGTCAAATGTACTGGGATCTCCAACGACAAAGTTGTAACCCCAGCCCACGAGTTGTGGAAACTTTACGTCGATGGATCCTCTAACGAAAATGGATCGGGGGCAAGCATCATATTAATTACCCCAACAAGAAATCATTTCCACTCGTCTCTGAGGTTTGGCTTCAAAGCGTCAAACAACGAGGCTGAATATAAGGCATTATTAGCAAGAATTCGAATAGCCAACGAGCTCAAAGCAAAGGATATACATTGCTATATCAACTCGCAGCTAGTTGTTAACCAAGTCCCGAGGGAGTATCAGACTCGTGGTATAAAAATGGTTGCTTACCTAGAGAAAGTAAAAGCAACATTTAGATAGTTTGAGTTCTACGCTATAGAGCAAGTCCCCCGGGAGCAGAATTCAAATGCAGACGCATTAGCCAGGCTTGCCACAACTAATGAGGCTGATACACTGAATTTGGTCCTGATAGAATTTCTACCACCCACGAGTATTAACGATCCTGACGAAGCAGAAGTGTGCATGATTGACTCACAACAAACCTAGATGACCCCTATAGTAGATGTAATGACCCAACTACTCTAGACCTTGGACCATTAACGAAAACTATACATAGACACTAATCTTTAACAAACTTACAAGTGAAAATATCATTACTTTATTAAAACTTGTAAAAACAAATGTTAAACTTACATAAAATCTCAAGTAGGATATGGGATCCCATTGTTTTAAAAACAAAACATAACATAATAGTAATTAAAAAGAGATTACATAAATAAGTGCGGAAAAATACACATAAAACCATAAGTAAAGACTTCATCCTCGAATCGAAACTCTCGGCTCTTTGAATCCATTCTGCCTCAATACACATTCCCCAAGCATCCAAGAACCCTTCCCGCCACTATAGCTATTTTCCTGCACATATAAACATAAAAGGAATGAGCCTAATGCCCAGCAAGGAAAATCTAACATATAGCCATATACATAAAAATTCATAATGCAACATAAAACATACCATAATACTTATATCACATACATACTATAATGGCCATTATTACTTGGGGTCCCATAAACTAAACAAGTCATATGCCCATTAGATTAGCAGGGTCTTGCTAGCTAAGCAAGTCATATGCCCACAATCTATTTGGGGCTTGTTAGTTGTATAGGTCATATGCCCAAGTCTACAAGCATACTTAACATAGCATTTTTCATAACACCTATTCATAAGATAACATATAACATCATATAACACATAAATCCTATCCTATTTTCCTTACCAAAATAACTGGGATATGAGAACTGATTTGGGACCTTGGAATACTCCTAAAAACCATTTATAATAGGGTGAGTATATTGAAGAAAAGAGATGAAAGTGATGAAGGAACTATACTATCAAAATATACTTACCAAAAACCTTGTGCTCAAGAACTTAGATTTCCTAACCAAGAATAAGAATAAGGATAGAATACTGAGTAGAAGACTATGAGAACTTTAAAGAAAATAATACAGAAATGGACTAGATTTTTGGGATACCTTGAGTACTTCTATGATCAATTTAAACCTTGAACCGAAATGTGTATAGAGCCTTACTTCTCAAGTGTTTGGTAAGCTTATAGTGATCAAGCTTATAATTCCCAACCCAAGTGTTTACACTCTCACACTAACCTAGCAACTTGCAGCCTCTGAACTTAGAGAAATAGATGAATAAATGGCTGGTACTAGGTCCTATTTATAGAGTTTAGGAATGAAAAGATCTTCATTTAACTTGAAGAAAAGTAATGGATTTTTAAGTGAAAATAATTTGAATTATCGTTCAGCAGAGGCTGAAGACTCGTTCAGAAAGATGCTGGACTTATCAAGAGGTTAAGGATTTAAATGAGAACGTTTTTGAAAACTTTCAAAAACACACCGAAGGAGGCGATATATCGCCCCTATAGGCGATATATTGCCTAGGCCAGTATGCCCGAGGCAATCGTGCAACGTTTCGTGTTTTTCGTATCTTCATACTGCGATATATCGCCATACGCTGAATATTTAAACACGAAATTACACATTTTTTAGCTTAATTTGAATTGAGTGAACAACCTTGATTAAGCCCTCTAACATTTTCAAAGCTGCTGACTGACCTTAGGGTATTCAAATTTTAACCTTAATAAATTTATTCCTTAAAATACTTAATCATTATTAAACATACACATGACATGTGCTATTATCTTATTGGGTCTTATCTAAACCTTATAATATAATAAATATTACCCTCAATATCAGTCATATTAATCAAACCTTAGGTTAAAATTAATATTCCTAAACTATAGGTTAAACTTAGAAAATCTACAAGTGTTACTATGAGTGTCCAAATAAATCTCGGTCTAAACCAAAAATCCACAGTCATAAAGATAATACTATTATTACTATTATACTATTATCTAACTTAGCTAAGTAAAGTTCTTGGACTCTACAGTAGACTACCTCGAAACTGACAGTATTCCACCAGACTGAAATGAGGCTAGAAAGCTAATGTATCAAATTCCAAGATACACTATTGTGGAAGGGAAGCTGTATAGAAAGGGGTACTCTATGCCATTACTTCAATGTGTAACCCCACCCAAGGAAAAAAGGATTTTGGAAGAAATCCATGAAGTGTTTTGTGGAGATCACACTGGGGGGCATAGTTTATCGAAAATGGTGATAAGGCAGGGGTGCTTCTGGCACACAGTCAAGGCAGACTCGTTCGAATATGTCAAACGATGTGATAAATGTCAACGGTTTGCCTCAATTCCACGAGCTCCACCCACCGAGCTCACCATGATGAGTTCCCCATGTCCATTCACAGTATGTGGAATTGACCTCATAGGCTCCTTGCCAACTGGAAAAGGTGGAGTAAGGTATGTTGTGGTCGCAGTTGACTATTTTACAAAATGGACCAAAGCTGAACCCTTGGCCACTATTACCTCGATGAAAGTCCTAGATTTTGTAGTAAAAAATATCATTTGCAGATATGAGGTGCCCAAAAGAATAGTATCAGATAATGGGATCCAGTTCGACAGTGATCTGTTTACACATTTCTGCGAAAAAACGGGATAATAAAAAGTTTATCCTCTGTGGTCCATCCCCAGTTAAATGACCAGGTCGAAGCATTCAATAAGACTTTAAAAAGCTCCATGAAGAAAAGGCTAGAAGAGGAGAAGGAGAAATGGCCCAAGGAGTTGCCTCAAGTCTTGTGGGCTTATAGAACCACAACACAGACTTCAACGGGGCATACTCCTTTCTCCCTAGTTTATCGATGCGAGGCCATGTTACCAATTGAGGTCAAAATCCCAACAATACAGCACGATGCGTACAATCAGGCCTCTAACCAATCTCAGCTCAAAGAAATTCTAGACCTTATTGTAGAAAGATGAGATGAAGCCCAATTGAAAAGTGTTGCATACCAGCAACGAGCTACTAGGTATTTTAACAAGAGGGTTGGAGATAGAAAATTTAGATTGGGAGACCTGGTGCTAAGGCGTGTGTTCTTAGCCACACGAGACCCGTCTACTAGGGTACTTGGACCTAACTGGCAAGGGCCTTACCAGGCCGAGTCTATCATTAGACCTGGAGTGTATAAGCTGGCGAGGTTAAATTGAGAATTGGTTCCGTGAGCTTGGAATGGTGAACATCTACGATCTTATTATTAGTACTGTAGGAATGATGTTTTAATTGTAACCAAGCAAGTGCATGATTGATGACTTTTTTCTTAATTTCGTTCAAAGAGTTGTATTTTCTTTTTAGCGTTGTACCTTTTTTGCAAACCCTCATAATTCAATAACCTACGATCACACTTATAGGATATTAAGGGGGGCATAAGTGGTATACAATCATACCATAGGTTTGAAAAAATATGACATAAAGAAAAAGAAAAGTAATGTTTGGATTATTAACCCGACATGAAAATTTATAAGTGTATGGATTATAAACCAAACACGCGAGCTAAATACAACCATACCATAGGTTTCAAAAGATATAACTTAAAGAAAAAGAAAAGTAATGTCTGGATTATTAACCCGGCATGAAAATTTATAAGTGTATGGATTATAAACCAAACACGCGAGCTAAATAAGTTTGGAACAAACCAGCAAAACCTAACCGACAGTAAAAAGTTGGAATTCTAGATAAACCAATTGTAAACTAAGTTGACTTTGAGGCTGAGAAATTTTGCAAATAAGTTTCAACCTCGCAACCTCGAGAACATACTCAAGGATGAGGAAAAGTGACTAGAAAAGCAAAAAATAACTAAACTACTAAGATTACATGCCAATTAAGTACTAGTGCATGGTAAAACTAAGGTTCGACCTTGATGATAACGAAGTCAAACATGGATACTTTGAATAAACTTTGCATGAATGCACTGAAATTCAAACTTAAATCCAATAGATGTATTTGTACGAATAAACAAATATGAAAGCAAGTCCTTAATATTGGCAGGCTCAAAATATTTCGATCTAGAATTATAAGACATAATATTAAGGCAAAAAGCTAAAGGAAAAATCAAGTGCATATAGATTTTTGAGCTAGAAATTTTTTTGCATAAAAATTGATAGTTTTAAATTGATAGCTCAAAACTGAGCTATAAAATTGTCTTTGCCTCAAGGGCATAAAAAAAGAGATAATTACAAAAAATATAATGGGTCGCAGCCCATGATCTCAGTCTCATGGGTTAGATGCCTCTCCAACCGCAGTGCTAGATGCCTCTGCTGCTTCCTTAGCTTCAAGCCTAGCTTCTTCTTCTTCGAGTCGAGCTTGCCATTTGGCGACAAAGTCAGCCTCCAGGTTGCCTAAGAAGCTGGTGTCAAGGTCGGGATTGTTCACCCAAATCCGATACATTGCCATGTCGACGTGCACGATCCTTTTTGGACTTGAACTCCTCCAGAAGACGGGCTTTCTCGCCTTTGATTACCTCAAAGGTCGCCTTCTTTTCCTCCTCCAACATGGCATTTAGTTCTCGAAGTTCCTTGATTTTAGAGTCTTTCTCCTTGATCTCAGAATTCTTAGCCTCGACCTCCTTCAAGGTCACTGCCATTGTTGATTCGAGGTCAGACACCTTCTGGACATTCTCCAAGGCAGCCTCTAGCTTGAGCTTGAGCTTGGAAACCCTTAGAATGGCTGCATCCCTTGCTACCACTTCCAGCTTCGCTGCTTTGAGTTCATCCGCAAGCTTCAGCTGGGCATCTCTGGCTTCTTGGGCAAGTGCCCTGCTCTCGGTCACCTCGTTGTTCAGCATGAAGTTGTGCTGAACAAAGAAGGCAAATGCCTGTACACAAAAATAAACACGAGCTATCGAAGGTACAATATAGGTTAGTACAGTACAAAAGGGTCAAAGTAAGAATGACTAACCAAGGAGATAAGCTCTCCATCCTTGTCAAAGATGGTGTTGGCATGACAGGAGGTTAGAAACTCCCATTGTGGGGCACCGAGGTTGCTGAGACTTTGACCCACGTGGGTCAAGACATCCGAGCCCAGATTGACTCCATGCGACCTTGCTGCGTTGTCGAGCACAAACTCTAGAACATGAGGTAAAATTGTCCAGAAATGTTCCCGCGTAGGAGCTTGTTTCTTCTGGGATGCAGGGGATTTTTGGGCCAGTTGAACAACAGGAGGAGGCAAGGTGGTGGAAGGCGCCACTGGCTCGATATCAGCATTTTCTCTGACTTCGGGAGTGGGTTCAGCAGCCTGACTCAGATTCGGTGTAACCGAGGCTGGAGGAGCCACCTTGGGCCTTTTGGGCATCTTTGAGGGGCGACCCCCCCTTTGCGACACTCATTGGTGCTTGCTCACCTTCGCGGCTAGAGGTCAGTTGAGCACGTTATCGGGATTAGAGTCCATATCACCTAAAATACATAAAGGTCATATTTTTGTGATCAAGGATAAGGTTACTAAAAGAAACAAGACTCAAGGATAATAGAAACCTAACTTAGTACTCTCTACTGAGCTTGGGCTCGGTGACCAGGAAATTCCCCCATCTTCTGAAGACACTGGGGGAGTCCCATCTCTATAGGTAGGAGATAGCCTCAAAAGGTCTTTATATATGTTGGTTTCGTATTAAACAGCTACCTCATCCCAAACCTCGTTTAAAATATACATAGTTTGATACTGCCCTAACCAGCTATCAAACCTACAAACCCTAAGATCTACCCATGACCATACTAAGAAATTATTCCTAGGGTCCTTGGTGAGGACCATGACCTCAGGTTTGTGTTTAAGTAAGGAAGGAGATCACATGGAGGAATCGAGCACAACTTTACCTCCATCACCCGAGCTCGGTGAGGCTTTATCATGAGCTTCGTTGCCCAAGACAGGCTAATTGTGTCGGCGGGAAGCAGGGGCATGAAGCCGCGAGCTGGAAGATCTCCTCCCGGGGGGAAGTCTGTCGGTAGGGAGTGACACGCTTCTGCTGTCAGAAGCTTGATGTATGCTCAGGTCTGCACAAGACCTGACATTGCATTTAATGTTAGGATGATAGGAAGATAACAGAATAACTTAAGTTTAGACCACCTAAGAGTCACGTAGAAAGTGATGAGGTATCTTTAAGATGCCAAGAATGCATATATTTTGACGAACTGACAATCTGGAAATAGTTAACTACTCAGATTCAGACCTATCTGATTATATTGATTCATATAAATCAACATTTTATTATGTTTTATATTTATATGTGCAGCTGTATCATGGAGAACCTTGATTACTACTTCCGCTTTAGAAGTCAAATTCATTTATTGTTTTGAGGATACATCGTATGGTGTATAATTATAGAGTTTCATGTCTTAGAGTTGTAGATTCTATTTCTAAGCCATAAGAAAACCGTGTGATAAATTCTGCTACAATCTTTATCGTTTGAAACAACAATAATTGTAGTCAAAGTTAGCATATCGACATTAAGTATTTAGCCATGAAGAAGCATGTTAATGAAAATTAAAGTGGTCAAGCACTGAATTGAATGATCGCAGATCCCTTGACTAAAGGCATGTCGCTATATAATTCATGGATCATAAAGTGAATATGGGATTCTATTTCCCTTGTGTATTTTTTCATTAAAAGTTATTAATTAAACTCTTATTTAGATATTTTTGACTGCCTTTTATCTATCAACTAGTTAAATAAGAACTTAAAGAAATGCAAGAAAGAGACACGGGTTTTACGTGGTTTAGGTTATAAAATAACCCTAGTCCACGAGGCTTTAGTATTTGCGTTCTTGAAGCTTGCGATGTCAAGCTACAATGGAGATTTTTCAAGCAACGTATATATTGCTTTGAGTACAAAAAGTGGGATCAAAAAGTCCCAAAGGTAAAAAATCTCTTTAAAATGGAAGCCCTAACCCTATTTATAGTGGTTGAAGACAATTAATTCCCTTAATGGGGATTTATTACAAACACTCCCAATCATTTGGGAGTTTAATTCTAATTAACACCTCTGGGTGCACTAATTATGGTGGTGGTCCTAGGCGTATTGCACGGGGCCCAATTTGTAGGTTGCAACCCATCACTTTACAGGAGACAAGCCCCTGAGTCTGTTAGAACACAGCTATATGTTTTCCTATGTCATTTGGTGCATTGGGACATGCCAATTTTCAAGTGTACGGGCTCGATACCACTACTCGAGGCACCAAAAGCTATTAGGCGGCCGCTGGTTATCCAAAGTTGTTGTGATTGACACCTGGCATTCCCTCCAGGTTCTGAGGACAAACTCCTAGACCTGGAGGACTAACTGACAAAGAAGAAGAAATGACTACAATGGAGGTCCTTGGGATGTGGCCTAACTAGAAGACATCCACTCCTGGAAATGGTTCATAACATGCTGGGAGGAGTTTACGCTCCGAGTAGTTCTAGGCGAGCTCCACAGAACTTCATTAGCGCCCAAGGAACCAAACTATTTCTCTAATGAATGCCTCATGTCCAATGATGAAGTCACGGACAAAATATGACACCCAAGTCTTCACTTGTCCTCGGAGAATGGAGACTTAGTCTGAGAGGAGTAATTTCAAAGGTCTTCGGGGGGTGACACTTTGGCTCTTCGACACGTCACTCTCCAAAAAGGTAACGCCACATAAAGACTCTCCATTGTTGGGCCTATCAATCAGTGCAATTAATGAGGAGTCTGTTCCATGCCTGAGACGTCCAATCCATACCCGAAGTGCTCTTTCGCCCTGTACCCGAGGCATCCTTTTCCCATGCTAATGATCGCGATCTGTTCCTTGATAATCGTGACCATTGGATCACGCTTGAGTGCCTACCCCGTAGGTGATCAACGGTCGGGGTGGAGTCGCTTTCTCCCCAAGCCTTTTGAGTATAAAACGTGAGAATTGCCTCTCCCTTGTTCACTTTTTGTTAGGATTATAAAAATACACTTAAGCAACACACATAAACATTAGTATTCAACATAGTATCCCAGATGTTAATCATGTTACTAAAAGTGCATAAATAATAAACCCTAAAACATGTTTCTATTTAATCTTTCATAAATTAAATAAGAATAACACAAGAGCGGAATCACTAACCTGAAGCCATTGGTGGAGATAGTACATAAGGTTTTGATCTTCCAAGAAATCAATTTCTCTCATCGGACAAATTGTTGGATTGAAATCCTATTATGGGCACATATGTATTAATGTATGATGCTATTATAAAGTTTGATACAAAATAAAGTGACCAATTATGTTATAAGTATCATAGGGTATTAAAATTTCATGGAAATAATATGTAGATACCATAAGTTGTATTTATAATTTGATGAGGGGCCAAATTATAAATACCCAAAATTGATTTAATAATCAGTTTTTTATAAATAGGTAATGGTTACCAAGAAACACATTCTTTCATATTCTCTCCTTCCCCATCGCAGAGAAATACACACAGAGAAATTGATTTCTTGGAAGATCAAAACCTTTTGTACTATCTCCACCAATGACTTCAGGTTAGTGCTTCCGCTCTTGTGTTATTCTTCTTTAATTTAGCAAAGGTTATATATAAACATGTTTTAGGGTTTATCATTTATGCACTTTTAGTAACATGATTAACATCTGGGATATTATATTGAATACTAATGTTTATGTGTGTTGCTTAAGTATATTTTTATAATCCTAACAAGAGGTACCAGAACCATCTTTGCTAGATTAATTGAAGATTGTATGATATTTTTGAAAGAAATTTGGAGCTTTTATAAAATTAGGGTTTTTGATTATCAGATAATATTGTTGCTTCTGTTATTCTTGATCACATTTATGTGCATATTTTTATGTTTCGATATAATATGCGTATATGAATTGATTGAATACTTTTGTGGCTGTTATGTGCCATTGAAAATTCTGGTAATATATCATAAATAGGCTTCAACTTTAAGTCTCATGTTTCATTGTTTTGTGACTATATATATATATATATATATATAATTGACGTGTTGGCACAATTGTTTAATAGATGATTGTTTCGATTCTCTTAGCACGTTGGCTTCAGTGCATATATGTCTTCATCTCATATAAGGACTTTTTATTTTAGATGTTTTTTTTTTGGATTGCTGTTGAATTTTTTATAAGATTATATATAAATGGTTTTGTTAAATTTTTTTGTTTTTATATAATCATGGCTTCAACCGTTATAACCATTGTTTTATACATATATAGATAAAAAAAATGAATACATATATGGATTCATTTTATGTTCAGTTTTGTAGTATTATTATTTATTTTTATTGAATATATATTTGTTTCAGTTAAAATAATAGTAATAATAATCATATGACAGTAGCAACTAAATTCAAATTTTAGTTTTAGATTATATTAAGAATGTCTAATATTTAAAAAAAAATTAGTTACTTGAAATAATATGTCACCAAAGTGACCTCTTTTGTGTAAATTAATTTATTTAAAATATCAAGATGCTTGTGTGTTTGTAATTCATGCATTTATTAACTGACCCAAAAGTAAGTTAGTATTTGGCCAAATTTCATGCATACATGTGGTGATAAATGTGTGACAATTGTAAGATATTCCATGTGAGTAATATGTTTATCCAAAGATTGACATATTGTTTGACATGATTTATTGTCAATATTTGATTGCTACAACAAGATTGCCATTTACAGTTAATATTATTGTCCAAAGACTTAATATTAATGTTGAGTTTGGTATCTTGAGATGGGATTAACCATTATTTGAATTTAATGTTTTTATAAACTTTTATGTGAGCTTGTTTTGATATTTTGTTCTATATTCAGTTAAATCATCTACTCCAGCCACAATAATTGCCAACATTAACTCTATTCCTATGCTTAATGGGACAAATTTCAAGGATTGAAAAAGGAAATTACTTGTAAACCTTGGTTGCATGGAATTAGACTATGCATTAAGGCAAGAACAACCTTCACCTCTTACTGCAGAAAGCACTCCTGATGAAAAGATGGAGTTTGAGAGATGGGACCGCTGAGTTTAATGGTCATGCAACAATTCATTCCAGAAGCCTTCATAGGCATAGAATTTGAAGAGATCACAAAGGCCAAGGATTTCCTCGATGCAATTGAGAAACGCTTTGCTAAAAACGATAAGGCTGAAATGACTTCACTTCTGGCTTCCTTGATGTCCATGAAGTATAAGGGCCAAGGAAATGTTAGGGAGTACATTATGGAAATGTACCAAATTGCTTCAAAACTTAAGGCACTTAAGATCGAAATTTCTGAGGATTTTCTTGTTCTTATGGTTTTGGTATCGCTTCCTGCATTGTTTAACCAATTCAAAATTAGTTATAACTGTCAAAGAGAGAAATGGACTCTAAATGAGCACATTTCTCACTATGTGCAAGAGGAAGAAAGGTTGAAGCAAGATAAGACTGAAAGTGCTCACTTGGCCAGTGCCTCCAAAGACAAGGGCAAGAAAAGGAAATACGAGAATGAAGCTGCTAAGGGTCCAACCCAAAAGAAACAATAGAAGGATTCAGATGGTTGTTTCTTTTGCAACAAGCCTGGACATTTGAAGAAAGATTGTACCAAGTATCATGCATGGTGTGTAAAGAAAGGTATGACTCTTACTATGGTCTGTTCTAAGATTAATTTAGCTTCTGTACCTAGAAACACTTGGTGGATAGAGTTTGGTGCTATTACTCACGTAAGTGTTTCTATGTAGGGTTGCTTGAGCTACCGAAAGCCAAGTGATGGTGAAAGACACAGTGGGCGATGGAAAATTGGTGGAAGTGGAAGCAATCGAGCATTTTAGGTTGTTGTTAGGAACTGGTTTTTATTTGGATTTGAAAGACACTTTTGTTGTATCGTCTTTTAGACAAAATTTAGTTTCTGTTTTTTTGTTGGACAAATTTGGATATCGTTGTTCTTTTGGAAACAATCAGTTTAGTTTGTCTTTGAATTACAATGTTGTTGGAACTGGTCATTTGAATGCTTATGACAACCTTTATTTGCTAGAAATAATTGTATCCTATAATGAAACCTTGCATGTGGAATCACGTGGTACTAAATGCAAATTAAATAAAGAAAATTCAGCGTCACTATGGCATAAACGCTTATGTCACATCTCAAAAGGTAGAATTGAGCGTCTTGTGTCTGATGACATTTTAGAGTCTCTTGACTTCACAGACTTTGATGTTTGTGTAGATTGCATCAAGGGCAAATATACCAAAACCAAGAGATTAGTTGCCAACAGAGCTTCAGATGTCATAGAATTGAGTCATACAAATATTTGTGGGCCATTCCCTAGGGCATCTTGGAATGGTCAACAATATTTTATATCATTCATAGACGATTACTCACATTATAGGTATCTATATCTCATTAATGAAAAATCGCAATCTATGGACGTGTTCAAATCATATAAAGATGAAGTTGAGAATCAACTCAACAAAAGGATTAAAAACGTCAGTTTCGATCGTGGTGGTGAGTACTACAGTAGATATGATGACTCAGGCGAACAATATCTAGGACCGTTTGCTAAATTCCTAGAGGAATGTGGTATTGTCCCACAGTACACCATGCCAGGCTCACCTAGCATGAATGGTGTTGCTGAAAGATGAAATAGGACTCTTAAGGATATGGTAAGGAGCATGATTGCTTATTCTACGTTACCTGACTTCCTTTGGGGAGAAGCATTAAAGACAACAGCTTACATTCTGAATAGAATACCAACTAAAGCAGTTGAAAAAACACTTTATGAGCTTTGGATAGGTCAAAAGCCTAGTCTAAAGTACTTTCACATTTGGGGATGTCCAGCTGAGGCAAGGCCTTATAAGCCACATGAAAATAAATTGGACTCCAAAACAGTGAGCATATACTTTATTGGTTATTCTGAGCGATCTAGAGGCTATAAGTTTTATGATCCCACAATTAGAAATATTTTTGAGACATGAATCGCAACATTTTTTGAGCATGTTGAGTTTGGGGGGAGAAATAAAGTTAGAGACATTTCTTTTGAGGGGGAATTGAATTCAAACCCAGTTTCTACTACACTTTTGACATTATTTAGGTTCCTACACCTATTATTCATCAAGAAGTGAATCCAGAACCTCAACAAGACAATGTTGAACAACCCCTATTCAAAATGAGGCAATTATTCCAGAAGAAAAAACTCAACAACCTCAAGAACCAGTGTCATTAAGGAGGTCCACGAGAGAAAGGAGAAGTGCTATTTCAGATGATTATATTGTATTTCTCCAAGAACATGAGGATGACAATGGAATGATGGAAGATGACCCAATCAACTTTCATCAAGCCATGAAAAGTTCTAACTCTCAAAAGTTGATGGATGCCATGAATGAGGAGTACAAGTCCATGCAAGACAATAAAGTTTGGGAACTTGTCCCATTACCAGAAGATGCAAAACCAATTGGTTGTAAATGGATATTTAAAACCAAGAGGGATGCAAAGGGTAATGTGGAGAGGTATAAAGCGCGTCTTGTAGCTAAAGGCTATACTCAGAAGGAAGGCATTGATTATACAGAGACTTTCTCTCTAGTTTCATCGAAAGACTCTTTTAGGACAATAATGGCACTTGTTGCTCACCTTGATATTGAGCTACATCAGATGGATGTTAAAACAACGTTTCTCAATGGAGACATTGATGAGACAATTTATATGGTGCAACTAGAAAACTTTGTGTCAGTAGACCCAAAGAATATGGTTTGCAAATTGACAAAATCCATCTATGGACTCAAGCAAGCTTCTCGTCAATGGTATCAAAAGTCTCATCAAGTAATTATATCATTCAGTTTTTGAGATGAATGTTGTTGATGATTGTGTATCAAAAGTTCAGTGGGAGTAAGTATATCTTCTTGGTTCTATATGTCGATGACATATTGCTTGCCACAAATGATATAGGCTTATTGCACGAAACCAAGAGATTTTTATCTAAGCATTTTGAGATGAAAGATCTTGGGGATGCCTCTTTTGTATTAGGAATTCAGATACATCGAGACCGTTCTCAGGGTATTCTTGGATTATCACAAAAGGGCTATATCGATAAAGTGCTCAAAATATTTGGCATGCAAGATTGTAGACCAGGAGATACCCCTGTTGCTAAAGGAGATAAATTCAGTCTTAGTCAGTGTCCTAAAAGTAACCTTGAAATTCAAGAAATGCAAAAGATTCCCTATGCACCACCTGTTGGGAGTCTAATGTATGCTCAAGTATGTACACGTCTAGATATTGTGTATATTGTTGGCATGTTAGGAAGATATTTGAGCAACCCTAGTATGGACCATTGGATAGCAGCCAAGAGAGTTATGAGATATCTCCAGAGAACAAAAGATTATACACTCACATATAGGAAATCAGATCATTTGGAGGTCGTAGGGTATTCTGATTTCGATTTTTCTAGGTGGAAAGATAGCAGAAAATCTACATCAAGCTATATTTATTTGTTAGCTGGAGGAGCTATATCCTGGAAAAGTGTCATACAAACACTCGTAGCTTCTTCCATTATGGCAGCAGAATTTGTAGCATGCTATGAAGCATCAAATCATGGAATATGGCTGCGTAACTTTGTCACTGGGCTGCGCATTTTGGAGAATGTAGAAAGACCACTCAAGTTATTTTGTGACAATAAGTTAGCAGTGCTATATTCCCACAACAACAGGAGCTCATCCAAGTCAAAGCATATTGACATAAAGTTCCTAGTTGTGAAAGAAAGAGTGCAGAGTGGACAGATATCCATAGAACACATTGGGACAAACTCCATGATAGCGGATCCGCTCATAAAGAGATTACCACTCAAGGTCTTTCATGAGCACACTGCTCATATGGGTGTTGTACTGGTTGAGGATATCATGATTTGGTGGGAGTTTGTATATTTTATGTGCTTTATGTTTGTTTCAGACATTTATGTATTGAGTTATTATCTGATCAGAAATGAAGTATTCAGTTTATTCACTCTGTTTTGTCATGTTTGATTATGACCTCACTAAAGTTTAAGTAGGACTAGTTGGGAATAGGCATGTTTGGTTCACATTGCATGTAATTTCCATGCTACGCATCCATGATTGATCTATGTCATTTGGCTGTATTTGTATGTGTGACCATTGATGGGTTTAGTCATGATTCATATGATAAAGACTGTTATGATCCTATATGGATATGGTTGATGGACAAGATTGTTAAGGAATACCTTTATATGATAGCAAATTTTAAGCTCACAAGGTTATACATTCATAAGGGAACATATGTTGCCCAAGTGGGAGATTGTTGGATTAAAATCCTATTATGTGCGCATATGTATTAATGTATGATGCTATTATAAAGTTTGATACAAAATAAAGTGACCGATTATGTTATAAGTATCATAGGGTATTAAAATGTCATGGAAATAATGTGTAGATACCATAAGTTGTCTTTATAATTTGATGATGGGCCAAATTATAAATACCCAAAATTGATTTAATAATCAGTTTTTTATAAATAGGCAATGGTTCCCAAGAAACACATTCTTTCGTATTCTCTCTTTCCCCATCACAGAGAAATACACAGAAAGAACCACTTGTTAGGATTATAAAAATACACTTAAGCAACACACATAATATTAGTATTCAACATAATATCCCAGATATTAATCATGTTACTAAAAGTGCACAAATGATAAGCCTTAGAACATATTTCCATATAACCTTTGCTAAATTAAAGAAGAATAACACAAGAGTGGAAGCACTAACCTGAAGCCATTGGTGGAGATAGTATAGAAGGTTTTGATCTTCCAAGAAATAAATTTCTCTCTGTGTATTTCTCTGTGATGGGGAAGGAGAGAATATGAAAGAATGTGTTTCTTGGGAACCATTACCTATTTATAAAAAACTGGTTATTGAATCAATTTTGAGTATTTATAATTTGGTCCCTCATCAAATTATAAATACAACTTATGACATCTACACATTATTTCCATGATATTTTAATACCCTATGATACTTATAACATAATTGGTCACTTTATTTTGTATCAAACTTTATAATAGCATCATACATTAATACATATGTGCCCATAATAGGATTTTAATCCAACACTTTTATCTCTTGAAATTTAAAAAAAATACCAGAGCTTTCCAAACTCTCTCAAAACCCCTCAATTACTCCCAAACCCATGTTAGGAATTGTTCCTAGTGTGCAACAAAGATTGCAGTAATGGTAGTATTGTATACAATAATTTTTTTTCTTCATATAAACAACTTTATATGAGGATCCTTTAATATGCAATATGTTAATCAACAAAATATGTATACGTAAAAATGATACAAAATAATTTACCTCTTGTAGCCTATCAAGAGTTTTTGAATCTTTTCTTTTATAATTCGATCTTCCTATCCTTGCACGAGTACTCACACCAAGATCTTCCAAGATATTTTCTATACCTCAAGATGTGGGTGGGCACATAGAAAACAAGAATCAAATTTGTGAATCAAAAGTATTCTCAACACATGAGACTCTTGATTATAGGCTAGAAATAAAGATTTTTCTTTTGTGAGAAAATAATGATCACTTTTTCTGATGCTTAAAAACCTACTCCTTTCCTATTTTCTATCAAATAGAATATTTAGGTATAATAATAATAATAATAATAATAATAATAATAATAATAATAATAATAAGACAATAGTGATCATTTTAATAATAAAAAAATAAATGATAATTGAAGATAAAGTCTTACATTCCATTTTAAAACATTTTTCAAAATGTTTTATTAATTAATTAAATAAAATAAAATACCAATAACTGATCATTATGAGTAGTGGTACATGCATATGGCAGTCCAGGAAACCCTATGCGTGTAACACGTCCATAAAATAAGGGGATTTGTTTTTTCATTCATATATATTTTAATTAATTAATAGTTAGAAATTCAAATAAGGTATCATATTTTTAAGGAAAACATAACAACTTGAATTTCAATTTTCATTATCATCTTATTATTAATAAAATAAATATAATAATCAAAACCAATTTTGACTATCCATATTTATCCTTTCTCACTTAAATAAAATAATTGATCAAAATCAATTTCTTTTATTTCTATACAATTTTGAAAATTGCATTAATACAATAATAAATTGTGCAACTTCAATTATCACATATTTGTATATTTATCCCGAGAAATAAATATTCTCTCAAATAGTCCATTCACAGTTTGACCCTTGTATCAACTATTACCTTGAATAATGTTGATAGAGTCGCCCCGGTGACCTATGGACCAATAATTCCAAGCTCCAATAAATAATAGATTATTAACCAAAATTCTTTGATTTAATAATCATATTTATTAATATCATGATTACTCCACTACAAATATGAGACTGCACTCTTGAGAATTAAAGACATATTTACTGAGTACTTTTTTGTAACCATAAAGTGTCCATTGATATAATCATTACATACAAATTAATCCTCTATTGATGATTCATAATTAAGTGGGAATAAAATTACTGTTTTAACATTTTAATTATATCTTGATTCCTAGTGTACCATTGACTTTAGTCGTGAAGGTTAATTCATACTCTGATTATGAATTTGACGTCAATAACCTTTTCAGTTCCAAAGCCAACCCAATAGAGAACCATCATTCAATCTATAAGAAGGTATAGATTCCATATATGTTAACCTATGTCCCCAGCCATATACATCAATGTGTCCCCAAAATAATAGTTCTTAGCCCGATCATTATGAAAAATCGTAACGCATGAATCAAAGGATCAAATGACATATATAGGAGTTCATAGTAACTTCAGGATTAAGATCAGTTTGTATATGATCATCAGTCGATGTATTTTATAATACTATGAAATGGTATTTAAACAAGTATTATCAAATCACATCTGGTCCAGTTCTACACACTCTCAGTATGCAAAGTACCTCCACTAAAGTGTATTACTACACTAGTAACCCGGATCTAGGTCACATGTATTCATAATACTAGTGGACCATACTAGCAGTAGTTAATCCAAAGATTCCCCAACTTTATTTTAGTGCGAACTATTTAAGTCCATTATCTCAATCTCGATCCTCTCATACAAATATGAGATTGAGACCACATAGTTGAACTTGGGAATTTTCTAATATTTACTTAATACTATTAACAATAATATAGTACATAAGATACATATACACAAAAATTCAATTCATTTCAATAAAACCATTGTCAATTACAATTTCTTTTAGTGCACTATTCCCAACAATGTCCCACTTGCTCTAAAGAAAATGAGGCATTTACCTCAACCCCATGGTTCTTACATGACCCTGAAAAGATTTAATATATAAAGTCTTTGTGAACGAATCTGCAAGATTATCTTCAAAGACAATCTTCAAGATAGTAACATCTCCATGATTGACTATCTCTCAGATAAAGTGATATCTCCTCTCAATGTGCTTTCCCCTCTTGTGACTTCTAAGTTCCTTTTAATTAGCCACTGCCCCACTGTTATAACAGTACAGAACAAGTGGCTTATCCATTCCTAGAATAACTTCTAGATCAATATAGAACTTCCTAAGCCACACAACCTCTTTAGCTGCTTCACAAGCTGTTATGTATTTGACTTCCATGGTGGAATCTGCAATACTGGATTGTTTAATACTTATCCAAACTATAACACCTCGTCCAAGTGTGAAAACTCATCCAGATGTCAATTTTCAACTATCTTTGTCTGATTGAAAATCAGAATCAGTATATCCAGTGGGGTTCAGGTCTCCACCTGAATACACAAGCATGTAATCTCTAGTATGTCTGACATACTTGAGAATATTCTTTACTATTGTCCAATGACTCAATCTAGGATTGGATTGATAACGACTGACTATCCCTACTGCATAACAAATGTCAAGTCTAGTGCACAACATTGCATACATTAGAATGTCTACCACAGTGGCATAGGGATACTGTCTCATGTCCTCCTCTTCCTAAGGTGTTTATGTACATTGTTCTTTAGACAATTTAACACTGGACCGGGTAGGCTTAGTGCCTTTCTTGGGGTTTTGCATGCCAAAGCATCCTAGCACTTTATCAATATAAGTTGTTTGAGACAGTGCCAAAACTTTGTTCTTTCGATCTTTACAGATATGAATTCCCAGAACATATTTGGATTCTTCCAAATCCTTCATTTGGAATTGCTCAGCTAACCACTTCTTTACTTTTGATAATGTTTCTATGTCATTCTCAATGAGTAGAATATCATCAACGTAAAGACCAAGGAATACCACAATTTTATCTTTGATTTGTTTGTAAACACAAGGTTCATCAACGTTTTGTTCAAAACCAAACATTTTGATTGTTTTATCAAATCTAAGATTCCAAGATCTTGAAGCTTGTTTGAGTCCATAAGTAGACTTAAGAAGCTTGCAAACTTTTTGCTCCTAGCCTTTAATTTTGACCCTTCTGGTTGGGACATGTAAATGGTTTCGTCAAGATAACCGTTCAGAAAAGCTGTTTTATCGTCCATTTTCCAAATCTCATAATCCATGCAAACAACTATGGATAAGAGTATGCGGATCGATTTAAGCATGGAAACAAGTGAAAAAGTTTCTTCATAATCAACTCCTTCTTTCTGTGTGTAGCCTTTTGCTACTAGCCTTGCTTTGAAAGAATCTACTTTCCCATCTGCTCCTCTTTTCTTCTTGAATATCCATTTGAAACCAATAGGTTTAACATTTTCAGATGGATCTTCAAGAGTCCAGATAGAATTGGAATATATTGATTCCATTTCAAGGCCATGGCGTTTATTTTTCTTTATCAGAATCTTCCATTGCATCTCCACATGTTAATGGATCATCTTTGTTTGTGTCAGACACAAGCATCTAAACTTCATGTTCATAGAGAATTAGTTGTTTACCAACCCTCCCACTATGACGAAGCACTCCATTGTTCTGACTAGAACTAGCAATATCCTCTGGCCATTTTTCATTTGCCACGACTAGTGATTGGTCTTGTTTATTTGAGATAATTTCCTCAAGTACAACTTTACTTTGAAGTTTGTGGTTATTTATATAGTCATGCTCCATAAAATTAGCATTTGTAGATACAAATGTTTTGTTTTCTATGAGACTATAAAATAATCCACCTTTTATTTCTTTGGAAAATCCTACAAACATGCAGACCTCAGAGCATGGTTCCAACTTCCCAGTCTTTCCTTTAAGCACGTGTGCATGACAACTCCATATACAGAAATGGCGTAAACAAGGTTTAGAACCATTCTATAATTACAATGTAGTTTTCTTAATAGACTTAGATGGAACAACATTGAGTATGTATAGAGCACATTTTATTGCATAACCCCAGAATGAAAAAGGCAATGATGAAAAACTAATCATCGATCTAACATGTCCAACAAGTTTCTGTTTCGTCTTTCTAAAACACCATTTCGTTGTGGTATTCCAGGTGCAATGAGTTGGCATTGAATTCCATACTCACGCAAATGGTCCTCAAATTCATAATCTAAGTACTCTCCACCTCGATCTGATCAACACACTTATAGTGAGTTACCTAATTGCTTTTCAGCTTCTGCTCGAAATTCTTTAAACTTACAAAAAGTTTCAGATTTCCTTTGAATTAAGTATTGGTAACCATATCTTGAATAATCATCAATGAAAGTGACAAAATATTCATAACCTCCTCTAGCATGGACATTTAATGGACCACAAACGTCCGTATGTACAAGTTGAAGTGGTTCTGTGGCTCTAGAACCTTTAGTAGAGAAAGGTCTCTTGGTCATTTTGCCTTCTAGGCAAGATTCACAGATAGGGAGAGAGCCAATGGATAGTTCTCTTAAAGGATAATGCTTTGTTATTCTATTAATTATGTCTAGACCAATATGCCCCAATCTCAAATGCCACATATATGTTTCACTATCAGAATCTTTCTTTTGTCTTTTAATAGATCCGGGAATTGCAGTTTTAAATAATTCAGAATTATAAACATGCTCAACATTGGATTCTAACTTGTAAAGTCCACCTTCAGACTTTGCAGAACAAATGTCAAAATCATTTTTTGAAATAACGATCAAATTATTATTAAAAGAAATATTAAAACCTTGTTCATGCAATTTTTATAAGGAAATCAAATTTCTAGAAAATCCAAGAATAAAATAAAGATTGTCCAACACAATAAATTTATTATTATAAAAAACTAGGCGAGCTTTTCCAACTATAGCTGCCGAGATCTCCTATCCACTTCCAACTCTCATGGTCACCTCTCCATGAGCTAGCTTCCTTGAAGTACTAAGACTCTAGTAAGAAAAACAAACATGATTAGTGGCTTCGGAATCAACTATCCAAGATGATAAGTCACCTTCCACTAAACAATATTCTAAAACAAGTAAATCAAATTGACCCTTCTTTTTGTCTTTAAATTCAGCCAGGTACTTAGGACAATTCCTTTTTCAATGACCATCAACCCCACAATGAATGCATGATCCTTTCGGTGCCTTCTTTTTGGAGTTCTTTGTAGAATTCTTCTTCTTGGAAGACTTGTTTGTCTTCTCTGGTTGTTTGTCCTTTTTCTTGTGCTTTCCTTGGCCACCCTTCCTTTTCTTCGTATTTCCATTTGAAGTGGAAGGCTTGGTTTCAACAACATTTGCCTCCTCAACCTTAGTGGAACTTTTGTTTAGAGACTCCAAAATTTGAAACTCATTCAGTAGTTGGGTCATGTTGTACTCCAACTTGTTCATAACATAGCTAGTAGTGAATGACGCAAAAGCTGGTGTGAGGGATTCAAGTATCACACTTACTTGAGTTCTCTCATCAATGGTTGCACCATGGATTTCTGCATCGTGCAATATGTTGATCATGTCTAGGACATGTTCTCTGATAGAAACATTTTCTTAATTTTCTTATTCATGAAGCTTCTAGTGGCATCATGTCTACACTTATCAGACTGCTGGCCAAACATGCCTTGTAGAGATTCCTAAATCTCATAAGCTGTTTCAATAGTTTCAAACTTCTTTCTGAGCACATCGCTCATACTAGCAAACATATAACATTTGGCCGTATTGTTAGATAAGATCCAATTGTCATACTTTTCTCTAGCAGTTTTGGCAGCAGTGAGAGTAGGAACCTCATGACATTCCTCATTCAGTACAAACATGTGGTTTTCACATATCAAAACAATGCTCATGTTTGATTTCCATTCCATGTAGTTATCACCAGTCAATTTCTCATTAGCAAGTAAAGCAGTTACAGGGTTTGGATTAGACATATTGTTGAAAAAAATATATAATGAATTAATGCATATAATAAATATCAATTTATATTTGGAATAGTTAACATGATGCACGAATGAAAATGAATGCAACACATAAAATAACAAAAAATTTTTACTAATCCCTGATAGATTATTTTGAAAATTAATCGACCAGCCATGGGGTAGGGGGTAGGTCAGAATAATCACAAATTAACATTGAGACAAGATCTCAACTCCATAAGTGAAAAATTAAAAACTCATTTTTCTCTTTTGACTTATGAATTACTATTAGTTTGGTCAAGATGTACTAGCGTGCTTGAAAGCCTAGATACATCTTCAGAGTGTAACCCATTATTTTTTATTAATGACTTAACTCAAGAGTGTGCCTTTGTGTAATGCCCTACTACCCAGGGAACGTTACAATATGTATTTCAAATAGTGCCAAACTCACTAAACGAGTCATTTGGCCATAATCGTGTAACTAATTGTGATTGGCGGTTTAGGGTTAAAAGTTTTGGTCAAAGATACAACATTTCACTAAAATGTTTATTGTATACATTGGGATCCCAAAATACATTTGAAAGGTTAATTACAATAAAAGAGTTACAACTAGCCGACCCAAGCGGGAAAATAGGGTTTAACCCTAGTTCCTCTTTAAACCCTCGGTCGTGGTGGTCAAGTAGCTACATATGTACACAACGTCACCTAAGCTCTCCAGCTCAAGGATGGTCCAACTTTCTTTTGCCTTTACCTACACCACATAGCACTCAAGAGCCAAGACTCAGCAAGAAAACTCAACATGCTCATAAATAGATAATAACATGTCACTAAATCATAATAAGCATGCCTAGCAGTAATAACCCTATTCATTCATGCAGGCAAGTCTAAACAAATGATTATTGGGCTCTGCACCCTGCATAGATGACTAATGAGTCTATTTCTGAGGATTTTCTCCCTGAATAGATCACTAATGAGTTTAACTCTGGGGATCTGCTCCTTGCATAGATGACTAATGAGTCTATCTCTAGGGATCTGCTCCCTGAATAGATGACTAATGAGTCTATTTTTTGGATCTGTTCCCTGAATAGATGACTAATGAGTCTATCTTTGGGGACTTGCTCCCTGAATAGATGATAATGAGTCTATCTCTGGGTAGGTGACTATTGAGTCACTCTTTGGGGCTCTGCACCCTAAGCCATGTGATGTTTCAGTCACCTGAGCCTTTTGGCCCTGGCTCTAAGTAACTAACCTTTAGACTAGACAAGCGCTTTAGTTTTCTTCGACCTTAGGGTTGGTCAAACATTTAATGCTCATGTTGATTAGATCTAATCATTTCAGCTTTGCATTCAATACACTAATGCCTCTATTGACTCATAGGTCAATTCCATATGACCAACACTCAGTACTATTGTCGATCATGACTGATATGTCAAGACTTCACGATCAGTACTAACACCAATGCCGATTCTGAATAATGAGTCAATGATACTTACAAGTAAGCAATGCATCCATGCATATATCATATGTCAAATATCCAAATATAAGGCATTCAACATGCTTACTCAACATTTACTAGCATAATTATGATCATGCACATTTACAGAGACTCAAGCTCTAATCAATTCCATATTCAATATTCATGCTATGCCATAATCACATGCATTGCATGCATCACATAATGGGTGCAGTTTCTTACCTTTGGTCCAAGCACATGTTACCAATAAACGACCCTCAAGCATGTTCCTGTTTCCTAGCCCCTAGCGATGACCTAGTCATAACCATAATATAAAATCTCATAAAAATGAGTAAATAAATACTTTTGGACCAAGTCCTAGCCTCCGAGATGTCGAATCCTACCCAACTGGGTAGTAGGATCGATCCTGAGCCCTTAGAGTGAAGTTCCAACAACTAAAAACCAAATCAGTGCAAAATTGCCCTTAAGCGCTGCGGGCCCCCAACCCTGAGCCGCGACCCGCCTCCAAATAGATGCCAGACCACCTCTCTGCTTGTACCTCGCCCCACGGAGAACCTACCTTGCTCCGCGTCCCTATCAGTCCATCACCCAATTCCATCATCTTCGTCAAGCCTGGGCTGCGCCGCCCAAGAACAGGGCCGCGACCCGACCTCAACCCAGCCATTTTTCCTTGTTTTCTTCATTTAAAAACCTTCCATTAACCTGTCCAAACATATCCAAATCCCAAAAACAAAGTTCCCAAACATCCCAATTATCCAAAACCATTAAAACCCATGTCTCAAATCATCCAAAAACTCATCAAAACATAAAATCCAATCATTGCTTATAAACTTGAAAACTTAAAACTTGGATTACCTCCAATTAAGTCGTTTCTCAAATAAATCCTCCTGCTAACAAGCTTCTAATCTTTCATAGAATTGCTATGCCTTGATCCTTGCTTGAATCCGAGTCCTAAAACTCGAGTTTCCTTCGAAAATGCGATCAGTGTAAAAAATGGAACATGAGAGAGAGAGGGAATGTTCCTTTTATTTCTGATAGGTTAGTTCGAGCTTAAGTAACCTCAAGCAGATCCTAATGCTCGGGGTCCCAAAATCGCCCCAGGGTAAAATAGTCAAAATTCCCAGAATTCCCTCATGATCTCACTAACTTCCAATTTATCATCAAATATTTATTCCCATTACCGAATATCCCAGTAATGTGCTAAATACCCAAAATTCCCCTTGACTCACTCTGAGTCAAGTATGAATCCCGTTGTGACTTTCCCACTAGCTTGCTCCCTAGGATCGTCTCGTGCCGAGTAACCCAAACATACATAATAATGTGGTCCCACACATATATCACATATATGCCAAATATACCCAAAACGGACCAAATTATGAAAATTGTCCAATTAGACAGAAATGGGCCCACATGCATATTTAATACACCTAAACATTTATATCAAGTCATACTATAATATAACTCACATAATCACATAATGATGCACATAAATATCATATAATCACATAATTCCATAATTTGCCATCTTGGCCCCCTAATCAAGGCCCCATGCCTTATTAGGAAATTCAGGATGTTACAACTATCCCCTCCTTACAGAAATTTCATCCTCGAAATTTTAACTGAGTAGCCCGAAATATCAATCCCGCATATCTGATTCCATATCATAGGTCGCTCCTTTGACCTTCCTGTTTGTATAATACCTCAACCAAAGGTACAAATTTATTTCTTAGAATCTTGTTCTTTTTGCTTCATATCTGAGTTGTTATTCCTCACAGGATAACTTAGCCTCTAAATCTAGATCCTCATAACTCAACACATGAGTCTTATCTAACACATGTTTCCTTCAACATGGAAATTTGAAATACACTGTATACGGCCGACAATGCCAAAGATAAGGCCAATCCATAGGCAACCTTACTGATCCTTCCCAGGATTTCCAATGGTCCTTGTAATGCCCCGAATTTCCTAATAAGGGCTAGGACTTTGATTAGGAGGCCGGGAGGGCCATAATTGATTTATTATGGTATTAAATGACTATATGCGTGTTAATGTGAGTTATATTATTATATGATGATAAATGCATGCATATGGGTGTATTTATAATGATAAGGGAATTTTGGTAATTTGGCTTGTTGAGGGCATATTTGTAAATTGGGTGCATGTTGTAATTTGTGAATGAGATTTTATTATTATGGAGATATATTCGAGCTATTCGGCATGAGATGATCATAGATTATGAGTTAGCGGTTTTGTCATAACAGGGTCAAGTTTGGGATAATAGAAATGTTTATTTGATGATAAATTGGGAGTATTTGAGATCAGGATGGAATTTTGGAAGTTTTGACTATAATGTCCCCGGGGGTGTTTTCGGGACCCCGAGCCTTAGGATTTATTTGAGGTTACTTAAGCTTGAAGTAGCTTGTCAGATAAGAACGCATGTTAGAAAATCTCTCTCTCCCTTCCCGATAGCCTATTTTACCGTTCGAAGCTTTCTTAAAGGAATTTCGAGTTCTAGGAGTCGGAATCAAGAGAGGGTTGAGGCATAGTGATCCTAGGAAAGATTAGAAGCTTCTTAACCGAAGGATTTGACGGAAAACAACCCAATCAAAGGTAATCTAAGTTTGAAGTTTTGAGTTTCTAAAGTTTTTAAGCTTAGAATTGGACTTTGTGAATTGTTGAGTTTTTGGTTGGTTTGAACCTTGGGTTTTGAGGGTTATGGAGCTTTGGGAAGCTTGGGAACTTTGTTTTGATGATTGGGGAATGTTTGGGTATGATTTTGAAAGCTTTTAGAAGTTGAAAACACGTTTGGGAATGGCCCAGGGTTGGGGGCCGCGGCCCTGTTCTTGGGTGCTGCGGCCCTAGCTCGATGAAGCAGGTGCCCCAATTCTGACCTTGCTGGGCGCCGCGGCCCTTGGTGTTGGGCGCCGCGGTGCTTGCCTCAGAAAATTTTGGGGGCCACAGCCCAAGGTGCCAGGGCCGCAGCCCTTGCCCTGTTTTCACCCCGTTTGCTCGTTTTGACCCCGGGAACTTAGCTATAGGCCTCGAGAGTGTTCCTACTACTTGGATTAGTTGGGATTGATCTTCCGGAGGCTAGTTATTGGTGTGGAAACCTATGTTGATAATTATTATTGATGATGTCCCATGTTTGGTTATGATTAGGTAACTGCTAAGGGCTTAAAGGTAGATCGTTCTCAAGGGTCGTTCTTATATTGGTTCTAGCTCGAATCTGAGGTAAGAAAACTACACCCTGTGTATATGTGACATGCATGGCTATTCTTGATGCATGTTGGTTGATTATTAAGTATGACATGCATGGCTATTATTGATGCATGTTGGATTGTTAAATATAATGCATATGATGTACGAGAAACATGTGAGTAGGACATGCTTTATATACTGAGTATGATATCGTTCAGAGCTTGAGCCTCTGTGTTCGTGCATGGTCCTAATTGTACTTGTACTAGTTAAGTAAGCATGCTGAATACCTTGTATATGGATATTGGACATGTGATATATGTTTGGTGGCATGGCTTACTTGTGTATGGCACTGGCTTATTAGTCAGAATCGGCAATGGTGTTAGATCCATTTGTGAAGTTGTGACTTATTAGTCAAGTTCACAATGAGTTGAACACTGGTCGTGTTTTACTGACCTAAGAGTCAGAGATGGCATAACGTTACGAACACCGAGCCAAGTGAAGATTAGATCTAATCGATATCAGCGTTGAATGGCTCATATGGGGTATTAACGCTGGACCGACCCTAAGGTCGATGAACTTATAAGCTCTTGTCTGGTCTAAGACCAGTTATTCAGAGCCAGGGCATATAGCCCCGGTGACTGTTTGTCACATGGCTAGGGAACGCTGTTCCACAGTTATGACTCTAGAGTCAGGAGGAAGGTTATGTTGGTGACTAATCACCATGCATCTATCATGTTAAAGCTAGTGAGATGCTCACTTATTTGTTAAGCCCTGGTGATCCTATCGTCACATGGCTAAAGGGTGCTGTTCCCATATTAGTGAATTTTAATATCTGTTAAGCCCTGGTGATCCTACCATCACATGCGAAAGGGTGCTGTCCCCATATTTGTGACTTTTTGTGGTAGTCACCTATTGGTTGGACTGTTGGTCCTGAATAGTTAATACAATCACTGTTGATATTATATCATGCTATATTGTGTTTTCTTGCTGGGCTTCGGCTCACGGGTGCTATGTGGTGCAGGTAAAGGCAAAAGAAAGCTGGACCATCCTTGAGTTGGAGAGCTTAGGTGATGAGGTGTACATATTCAGCTGCTCGTCCACCACGACCGAGGTTGAGAAGGAACTAGGGTTAAACCCTGTTTTGCCGCATAGAACAGCCTGTTGTAAATGTTTTCTTGTAATAGAATCTGAAATTATAATTTTGGGATCCCAACATATATGTTAAACATTCTAATGAGACGTTACATCTTATCCAAAACTTTTAATCCCTAAACCACTAATCATACTTAGTTACACGATTTTGGCTAAATAACTCGATTAGCGAGTTTAGCACTGTTTACAAGGCACACCGTAACAGTCCCTGGAGTTGGGGCGTTACAGTCCTATTAATCTAGGGCTCAACCTGTCATTATCTCCTCACCCCTTTCCATGGTGATATTCTAAGGAAGATACAGTCTTCCAATTGGAACTCGATGTTCCTGCATTTCAAATTAACATAACTTTTCTATCTATTCTGAGAAGCGATCATCCAAGCTCTAATATTTTCAATAGCCTCAATGGTCCCCTGAACTACCTCAGGATCCAAATATAACATCTCATCCATCTCATCCCAGTGAATGGGCGATATATATTCTCTACTATACAACATCTCATAAGGCGCCCCTCCAATAACTAGATAACTCTCTATCTGATTTACCATCAGTCTGAGGATAATAAACAGTACTAAACTCCAACTGTATACTCATCACCTTATGTAACCCTCCATAAGACTTGGAAGTAAAAACAGAATCCTCACATAATAAGATAGACCTCGAATTCCATGAAGGAGTACTACCTCTCTCACATAGAGGTCTGTATACTGATCAACTGTATTACTCGTTCTCACTGATAAAAAGCGAGCTGATTTTATATACTAGTCCATAATGATCCAAACTGAATCATGCTGACCCACTATCTTGGGCAGCCCCACTGCAAAACCTATCACGATGTTTTCTTTACTTCCACTATGGAATACACAAAGGCTTTAATGGCCCTACTAGTTCCTAATACTCTGTCTTAACCTACTAACAGGTTAAGAACTTGGCCACGTATTCCATTACGTCCTTCTCCATCCCATACCACCAATATAAAGCTTTCAGATTCTAGTATATCTTCATGATGCCTGGATGAAGAGAATAAGAGGGTAGTATGAGATTCATCCAGAATCCCTCATTTAATCCCAGTGTCCATCGGCTCCCAAGTCCGATCCCTATGCCACTATAAACTCATACCTGACACTGCATAGTCCTTAGCTAATCCAGCTAAGACATTCCCCTAAATTTTCCCATCTATAGGTCACTTATTTGTTTTTCCTTTGATCTTCTCTGAAATAATAAGCTCAAGTGTAAAGCTGGCCACCTAGCCCACCAGTAGCTCTGCTCTAGTTCTGGTCACACCCTTCAACTAACATGTTGCATAGATAATCACCTTTTCCTGACAATGAGGTGTCATAATAATCTATAACATGGGTCTAATTTCTAGGAAGACTCAAAAATCATCCACAACGCACATGTAATATCTTTCTCCTCTAAGGAAACTCATGCCCTTTGAGGCATTCCTTGACCTTGGAAAATCTCCAACCGAGAATATACCACAATACCGTCGATCAAGACAATCCCAAATCCAATTAAGATAATCTTTGAATACTCTGTTCTTCTAATCCATCAAAACAACTCAACATTAATCAAATCCTCAAAATGTAACTCAACACTTCTAGTGCCCTTATTTGATATAAAAGCAGTCTTATGCATATCCTTCTCCCTGATCTTCAGCTGGTAATAACCAAATCAAAGATCCACCTTAAAGAACATTGTCTTACTCAATGACTGAGTCTTTAGTTCTTACAACTTTGTTGAAGTTGTCAATATAGTGCCCTAGACTTGGTTCCATCCATGACATCAATCTAATTACCATTCTATTCCTTTATGTAAAGGTAACCTTGGCAAATCCCCTGGAGATACATCCAGAAATTCATAGACTAGTCCAGTCTGTCCTGGTCCCACTGGCACGACCTAAGTGGTATCCATCATCCTTCTACAATAGGTCTTTAGCTCTAAGTACAGAGGTCATAAGCATATAGGGTCCATGCACAGTGCTAACAAATACAAGGGTTTCTGGTTACCATCCTTTCCTTGCAATCTATCATTACCCTATACTTGGCTAGCCAATCAATATCCAGGTTCATATCGAAGTCAGTCATAACCAATCCCATCAAATCAACTGATGAGTCCCTTCTCACCATGACCTAATCCATCTCTTAAAATTACCAATAGAATATCACATTCTCATCACAACATAACCATCTGCTTATCAAGTATATGCCTATTTCTAAATGCAACAAAGCAAAGAACAATTTGGCAACAAAACTAGCCAGCATAATACAAAAATCAAAACTAGGAAGCTGACCTGCAACTACTAAGGAACCAACCCCAGTCTCAGTCTCTGACTCTGATTGTATCGTAGCGAACACCCGAGCTGGAGTCGAGCTGTCCACCCCATTTTTCTCATCCTTCCTTTGCCTTGGGCAATTTTTCCTGAGGTGCCCAGCTATCCCACATAAGAAACATGCCCTTGCTCGACATTCTCCCAGCTGAAGCCTCTTGCACCGAGTGCATTCTGGGTAGACTTTCCAATCCTTGTCCTCGCCTGATCCAATAAACGGAGGTATCATTGTCTGAGCTCCGCGCTCTCTGACTCTCTCATTCTCAATCTCATTTCCTATGCTCTCAACAACAAGAGCCTTCCCTACCACCTGAGCATAGGTAGAGATTTCATGCACTGGGGCAACTCTAACGCTCTGAGCTATTATGGGATTCAATCCCTGGATAAACCTTTCCTTCTGAGCTACATCCGTGGGTACCATATCAAAAGCAAACTTGGCCAACCCATCGAATCTATTAACATACTCGATTACTGTTGCATTCCCTTAAACCAGGTTCAGAAACTCATTCATCTTAGTAGTCTTGATTGCATCACAATAGTATCTTTCATTAAACAGCTGCCTTAATTCTTTCTAGTTCATCACAGTTGTATCTCGTGTGTGGGACACCACTTCCCACCATGTCCGAGCATCATCCCGCAATACATATGTAGCACAGATCACCCTATCGTGACCTACCACCCCCATACTATTGAGGATGTAACTGATCATGCCCATCCATTGGTCAGCACTGAATGGATATAGGCTTCCCTAAAAAACTGGAGGGTAATATTCCTGGAATCTTCCACAAAGAAATTCCCACCTGTTCTCAACCCTAGTCTGAGCCAATACTGATGCAACTTCTGGCATAACAAAGGAAGAGGTGTTCCCTGACAGAACATGCTGTTGTTTCAAACACTTAATCTCTTCCTCTTGCCTCTGCAATCTTAATTTCCTATCTGTAAACACTTGCTGGAAATTATGAGGGGCAGGTGAAGAACTCAAACCCTATCTGTAATTCCCACCCTCGGTATGACCACCACCAGGTCTCACTAACTGCCTTAGATACATACCCCCTGATTGAATCTGTAGTCAATAACTTGACCCATTAAACATAATGAGCATATTCAAAAGCCTTCCCCACGGGAACAATCATACAACACTACATTCACAAACCACTACAGTGCTAAAAACATGCCCATAGCATTTGTACATCAATTCATAGCCCTTGCTCTTCCAACATACATACCATGCTCTCAACTCCAACATGAAAATAACACATTCATATATTCACTGAGCAGATAATCATATAATCATATCAATAGTCAAGGGTTAGGCCCTAATAGAATCTCATGCTCCCTAATAAAGCGTGTAGGTAAAGCATTTAAATAATATTTAAACAGTTAAGCACATAACCACATAAATAGTTACCATACCCTGAGTGAAGCTTGTCTTTAGTGACGAGTATACATGCCCAACTTGTCTACAGGAACCCTTAACCTTGGCTCACTCTAATACCAAGTTGTAACACCCTACTACCCAGGGACCGTTGCGCTGTGTATTTCAAATAGTGCTAAAATCGTTAAGCGAGTCATTTGGCCATAATCGTGTAACTAAATGTGATTGGTGGTTTAGGGTAAGTTTTGGTCAAAGATACAACGTTTCACTAAAATGTTCATTGTATACATTGGGATCCCAAAATATATTTTAAAGGTTAATTACAATAAAATAGTTACAACCAACCAACCTAAGCGACAAAATAGGGTTTAATCCTAGTTCCTCTTTAAACCCTCGGCTATGGTGGTCGAGCAGACGCATATGTACACATCATCACCTAAGCTCTCTAACTCAAGGATGGTCCAGCTTTCTTTTGCCTTTACCTACACCACATAGCACCCGTGAGCCGAAGCTCAGCAAGAAAACTCAACATGCTCATAATTAGATAATAACATGTCACTAAATCATAATAAGCATGCCTAGCAGTAATAGCCCTATTCATCCACGTAGGCAAGTCCATATAAATGATTATGGGGTTCTGCGCCCTGCATAGATGACTAATGAGTCTATTTCTAGGGACCTTCTCCTTGAATAGATGACTAGCGAGTCTATCTCTGGGGATCTGCTCCCTGAATAAATGACTAATGAGTCTATCTCTGGGGATATGCCCCCTGAATGGATGACTAATGAGCCTATCTCTGGGAATCTGTTCCCTGAATAGATGACTAATGAGTCTATCTCTGGGGATCTGCTCCTTGAATAGATGACTAATGAGTCTATCTCTGGGTATGTGACTAATGAGTCACTCTCTGGGGCTCTGCACCCTAAGCCATGTGATGTTTCAGTCACCTGAGCCTTTTGGCCCTGGCTCTAAGTAACTTGCCTTTAGACTAGATAAGTGCTTTAGTTTTCTTCGACCTTAGGGTCGGTCAAGCATATAATGCTCATGTTGATTAGATCTAATCATTTTGACTTTGCATTCAATACAATAATGCCGCTCTTGACTCATAGGTCAATTCTATACGACCAACGCTCAGTACTATAGTCGATCATGACTGATATGTCAAGACTTCACGGCCAGTACTAACACCAATGCCGTTTCTGAAAAGTGAGTCAATGCCACTCACAAATAAGCAAAACATCCAGACATATATCATATGTCCAATATCCAAATATAAGGCATTCAACATGCTTACTCAACATTCACCAGCATAATTATGACCATGCACATTACAGAGACTTAAGCTCTAATCAATTCCATATTCAATATTCATGCTATGCCATAATCACATGCATTGCATGCATCACAAACTGGGTGCAGTTTTCTTACCTTTGGTCCAAGCACAGGTTACCAATAAACGACCCTCAAGCACATTCCTGTTTCCTAGTCCTTAGCGATAACCTAGTCACAACCATAATATAAAATCCCATAAAGAATGAGTAAATAAATACTTCCGGACCAAGTCCTAGCCTCCGGGACATCGAATCCTTCCCAATTGGATAGTAGGATCGATCCCGAGCCCTTAGAGTGAAGTTCTAAGGACTAAAAACCAAATATGGGCAAAACTGCCCTTAAGCATTGCGGGTCCCCAACCCTGAGTCGCGACCCACCTCCAGACAGAAGCCAGACCACCTCTCTGTCAGCACCTCGCCCCGCGGCGCACCTACCTTGCTCTGTGGCCCTATTTGCCCATCACATAATTCCATCATCTTCATCAAGCCTGGGCCGTGGCGCCCAAGAACAGGGTCGCAACCCGACCTCAACCCAGCCATTTTTCCTTGTTTTCTTCATTTAAAAACCTTCCATTAGCCTATCCAAACATTTCCAAATCCCAAAAAAAAAATTCCCAAACATCCCAATTATCCAAAACCATTAAAGCCCAAGTCTCAAATCATCAAAAAACTCATCAAAACATAAAATCCAATCAAAGCTTAAAAACTTGAAAACTTAAAACTTGGATTACCTCCAATTAAGTCGTTTCCCAAATAAATCCTCCTGCTAATAAGCTTCTAATCTTTCCTAGAATTGCTATGCCTTGATCCTTGCTTGAATCCGAGTCCTAAAACTCGAGTTTCCTTCGAAAATGCGATCAGTGTTAAAAAGGGAACAGGAGAGAGAGAGAGGGAACGTTCTTTTTATTTCTGACAGGTTACTTCGAGCTTAAGTAACCTCAAGCAAATCCTAATGCTCGAGGTCCCAAAAATGCCCCCAGGGTAAAATAGTCAAAATTCCTAGAATTCCCTCTCGATCTCACTAACTCCCAATTTATCATCAAATATTTATTCCCATTACCCAATATCCCAGTAATGTGCTAAATACCCAAAATTCCCCTTGACTCACTCTGAGTCAAGTATGAATCCCGTTGTGAATTTCCCACTAGCTTGCTCCCTAGGATCGTCTCGTGCCGAGTAACCCAAACATACTCACATAATAATGTGGTCCCACACAGATATCACATATATGCCAAATATACCAAAAACAGACCAAATTATGATAATTTCCCAATTAGACAGAAATGTGCCCACATGAATATTTAATACACTTAAACATGCATTAATATAACTCACATAATCACATAATGATGCACATAATATGCTCCATCCAACTGTCCTGGGATTGACTGCTTTACCTCCTCGAGAGTGAAGATTCTTGGCGCACCCAAGTACTCTATTGGGATCACATTGATCAACTCATCATCCTTAGTGGTAGCAAGCTTGGCTAGGGCATTAGCATTCGAATTATGTTCTCTTGGCACCTGTCAGATGGTAAATTTTTTGAAGTTGTGCAACATTTCTTGGGTCATGGCTAGATAGGCAGCCATCTTTGTCCCTCGGTCCTGGTATATTTTGAGGACCTGATTCACCACGAGCTGAGAATCAATAAATATTTTGAGGCCTTCAGCTTTACGTTCTAGGACTACTCGGAGTCTGCCAATAAGTTCATCGTACTCAAATTCATTGTTTGAGGCATCGAATCGAAACCTCAAAGCACTGTGACCCTTGTGCCCTTCAGGGGATACCAAGATAAGGCATGCTCTGACAACGTTCTTGCTGGATGACCCATCTACATATAGCTCCTAGATGGGACCGACTACTGGGGCTTCCCTGAGTCGCTTGTGTGTTCCCGTGCACTCGACAATAAAGTCTGCCAGTGTCTATCCCTTGATGGCAATCCTCGGGTGGTAAGTGATGTTGAATTGGCTCAGTTCAACTACCCACTTGAAGAGTCTCCCAGAGGACTCCAATTTTTGGAGGACTTGCCGCAAAGGCTGGTTGTTGAGGACCCTGATGGGATGCGCCTAGAAGTAGGGCCTTAGCTTTGGAGAAGCTACCATTGGGAAAAATGTCATCTTTTTCATGAGTAGATATCTAGACTTTGCTCTAAGGAGTCTTTTGCTCAAGTAGTAGATGAGATGTTGGACCCGACCTTCCTCGTGGACCAGGGCAACACTAATGGCATTTTCAGAGACGACCATGTAGAAGAGTAGGGGCTCTCCATCTACGGGCTTGTACAAAATTGGAGGTTTAGCCATGTGTGCCTTAAGATGCTTGATTCCCTTCTCGCATTCCTCCATCCACTCGAATCTTTGACCTACTCGGAGGGTGTTGAAGAAAGGGATGCACTTATCAGTCGCCTTCGAGACAAAACAACTCAAGGCTGCTATCCTTCCCGTCGGGCTTTGCACGTCCTTATGCTTCATGGGGGATGAGATTTTTATCAGGGCTCTAATATTCTTTGGGTTTGCCTCTTTTCTCGGGCGCTGACTATGAAGCCCAAGAACTTCTTGGCGGCAACTCTAAAAGTGCATTTATGGGGATTCAACTTCATCCCAAACCTGCGGAGGACTGAGAATACCTCCGCCAAATCTTTCACGTGGTCAGAGGCTGTCCTAAACTTAACTAGCATGTCATCCACGTAAAATTCCATGTTCCTACCAAGCAGGTTTTTGAACATCTGATTCACTAATCTTTGATACATTGCACCTACGTTCTTGAGACCAAAGGGAATCACTTTATAGCAGTAGGAACATGGAAGTTTACGTGTTTTTCTAAAAGCTGGTGTGTTCTTTGACAACGACATGCATGGAAATATGGTTGTACCCTAAGTACATGTCCATAAAGGACAAGAGCTCATACCCGGAGGTGGCGTCGACCATCTGATCAATCTTAGGCAAAGGGAAATAATCATTTGGGCAAGCCTTGTTAAGGTCGAAGAAGTCTATCCAGGTCCTCTAGGTGCCATTTGGCTTGGGCACTAGGATCGGGTGTGAAAAGCACTTCAGATAGTGGGGTTCTTGGATAAAATCATTCATAAGAAGCTTGTCAACTTCTGCCTTTAAGGCCAGCGCCCGGGTTGGGTCAATAGTCCTCCGCTTTTGTTCTACCAGGGCAACATTAGGGTCAATATTCAAGGCGCGACATATGATGTTTGGGTCAATGCCCTTCATGTCAAAGTGAGACTAGGCGAAGACATTCTAACTTTCCTTGAGAAAGCCCACCAAGGGCTCTTGGACTTTCGCCTTGAGATTTTTCTCGACCTTGGTTTTCCTGTCTAGATTGGAGGTGCCAAGGGTGACCTCCTCGGCCTCCTCCATGGGCTTGATAGCCTTTTATTCTTGAACTCTGTGGTCCAACTCATTGGACTCTCTTTCCTTATGAATAGCCTGGACCTCCATCTCCTTGGGAGGAGGCTGCCGACTCAATCACCATTACTGAATGTTTGAGGGACACATTGTAGCATTGGTGGGCCTCATTTGAGTCTTTGCAGACTGTGCCTATTCCCGCCTCAGTGGGGAAATTCATGCACAAGTGGTGTATTATGGTGACGGCTCCAAACTCCACCAGGATTGGACGTCCCAGAATGGCGTTGTAAGCAGAGGAGCAGTCTACGACCACAAATGTGTAGTACTTGAAGGCCTGGCGAGGCACTTCTTCGAGTGTCACTGGAAGCTTGATCTGCCCCATCAGAATGAGACCTTCTCCCGAGAACCCATAAAGAGTGGAGGTGCAAAGGGAAAAGTCACTAGCAGTCAACCCAATCTTCACGAAGGCTGACTTAAACAAGATGTTCATAGAACTCTCGTTATCCACCAGGATTTGAGCCACCATTTTGTTGGAAATTTGGATCTCGACCACTAAATGGTTGTGGTGGGGAAAATTCACCCTCCGAGCATCATCCTTGGAGAATGTGATTACTTGATCCATCATTTAGGGTATTTTTGCTGGAAGTTAGGCTAACGCTAACACTTCGTATTTGTGGTTTAGGGCCCACACATAGAGATTCCGAGAGCCTCTCAATGTGCCCCCCAAGTGGGGTCCTCCAGAGATTGTCCCTACTCTCATGTTCACTGGGGGAGCTCCATGGGCTACCTTCTGCTGTGGGGTCACAGGGACTTGGCCCATAGCTTGAGGAACCAGCTGTTGTGGAGGCAATCCTGCAGCTAGAACCTGGGCTAGGCGTGCTATGGCCCTAGCATATTGGTGGAGGTGACATAGTTTGATGAGATTCTCCATTTCATCTCTATTTTTCTTGTACTCGTTGGTATGGTGCCCCCATCATTGTGAAACCGACAATAATAAGTGGAATCTTTTCTCTCCCAATCCCTTCGGATGGGTTGCGGTTTCTGGTAGTAGACCTGCTGTTCCATGGCCAGGAAAATATTATCCCAAGTATCCACCAAGTCCGTGTACTCGGAGTATTGTGAAGTGTACTTCTCGTCAGGAGCTGCCCTAGTTCTTTGGGGCTTCTTGCCCTTGCCTTTTCCCCCACATTTGCTTTTGCTGGGGGCCTCGCTAGGTGTTTTTGGACTGGGCTGGAGCCCTAGTTCCAACACTGAATGCAGGCTTAAAAAGCATTGTATCTAGTGGGAGTTATTCCATAGTCTGTCGATGTGGTACTAAAACTAGCATTTGGCATGGTGCTGAAGCCAGATGGTTGAACAACTGGACTAAACTATGGAGCGCTCGTAACACTTATTTGGGTTGGAGGGTATGGCGAATACTGGGGGTCTAGAGCCACGACGTTTGGGATCAACGAAGTGGGAAAGAAACTGGTCCCTCTAATTTGGGCATCCTCATAGTTGATGTACTTTTGGGCTTGATGTATGTAGTCGTAAAGCCTATGGCATCATCTCCGCTGGAGGTCATCCCATAGTGGTGAACCTATTCCGATGCCAGCTTGTAGGGCCATTAGTTGTTTGCCATTATCGACCCTCTTGGTCCTAGCTGCTTCTTCCTTAAAGCATTTGATGTAGGCTTTAAGGATCTCAAGTAGTCCCTGTTTTATGTTGGCCAAAGCATTGACCTCAAAGTTCATCTTCTGAGTAACTATGAATTGTCTTTGAAAGGAGGAGGAGAGTTGATGCCAGGAGTGAATGGATCCTGACTTGTGCTTCTTGAACCACTCATCTGCTGGTCCTGCAAAGTCAACGGTAAGACATGGCACTTAGCATCCTCAAAGACGGGGTGGACTAACATTAATCTATTGAACTTTGAGAGATGGTCGGTGGGATTCGTTCTTCCATTGTATAGTGTTATGTCTTGCATCATGATGCCTCGAGGTAACGAGGCTTCCACAATCTGCGGAGTACAAGGCTCCCCATCGTCATCCTCTGAGTTTGAGTCATGGCCTTGTCTCTAGGATATTCTAAGAATTATTCTCTTAAAACTCTCAAACTCTCCACAATGTGAAGAGGGTCGCGGTCTTGGTTGGCGCTCTGTGATGGGTGTTCTCTCCTCTGAGCATTAAGGTCATCTTAGAGGTATAATTGATTTCTTCTCCCTAGATTGTCCCCGGGAGCTGCTTTGCCCATGCTAGTGTTCAAGTCATCTCGCATGTCAGGTTGTGCTTGGTGGCGACCACTGCCCTCAGGGTATCCTACTTCTGTTTCCCCCTCGGAGTCGACGTATTCATTATTTATCGAGACACTGATTCCTTGTCCTCTGTTGGTAGAGACATTTCTCCTATTGGCCCATTGGCAAGGATTTCTTGGAGGTTGGCAAGGTGCTGGCGGGACACCATATCCAGACCTAACACGACCCATCACAGTGCACTTAGGTGGAACGCCCTGGGCTCCACGGACGCTAGCGACCGAACGAGTTCTCTTTCTCCACTACACGGGATCTGATAACTCTACAAAATAGAGTTATTTTACCACATTTTATAAGCCAATTGTTGCTTAGTTCTTGAGTTTTTAATTAATTTATCAATTTTTAAGTAATTTTGAATTTATTAGTTTTATTTTGATTTTATGTATTTTTATTTATTTTTTGTATTTATTTTGTTTAATTATGTTGTTACTAATTTATGTGTGTTTAATTTCTTTATGTAGGTGTATTTGTTGGGGCAAATGAAATGTTGATAAAATGTTGGTATAAAGAAATGAAGAAATCAAGCCCAAAATGAAAGGCCCAATCCAATTCTTGACAATGCCATGTCATCAATCCATGTGCTTCTTTCTCCACCATTGGATTTGTAACTATAGGAAAATATGACAATTTTGAGCATGAATCCATGTGCTTTTTTTTTAGACCAATAGGAGTGTTATCCTTTACCAAAGAATTTATCTATAAATAGGAGTCTCATTTCACCATTTCAAGCACACCTTCTCTTACACCACTTCTTCCATCTCTCTATTCTCTCCATCCTTTTCTTTTCTTAGATTAGTTTTTTTTATGTATTTTTAGAGGAATAATTTGGAGGCTCCTGCACCAAATTTTCCTATTTATGTTGTAATTTTTATTTTGTTTTTGATAGTTATGGGTTTCTAATCCACTTAAAATTATTAAGGTGGAGGATGAACCAAGATATAACTATATAGTGTTTATTTTATGTTGACCTCCCAAAATGAGCAATAAAGTTTATGATTTTTCTTCTTCTAAATATTTCTTTCATCTATAATATCATGTATTTTAGATTGTTAGAACATATTTTACTTGGTTCTTAATTGTGCAAAAGCATAGTATTCTTTGATTAAGATGTGTCATTAAATTGTTCACATCCAATGCTTAGAACAAAAATACTATATTTTGCTTTATAAATAACATTATTTGATTTTTTTGTAGTTTCATTAAATTGATTCACAACTAATGCTTTGAAGTTATACTATTGAAGTGAAGGAAAATCTATATTTTTGAATTAAAGAGAGCTTAAAGGAAGTATAATGTTTTGGAAAAGGTAATTAGATTGATTTCAATTATCACTAAAAATTGGGAAGTCAACATATTAATAAATATTATTATTTATATTTTGTGGATTCTAAAATCTTAATAATTTTATAAATAACTATTAAAACAAATCTTTTTAGTTTATTTATTTTAATTTTTTTTTAGTATTTTCTTTCTTTATTTTAAAACAAAACACATCAATCTTTGGAACTAGGTTAGAAATTTATTTCATTTTGGTAAAAATAGTTTTCTCTTTTGATTTAAGTCAACTCCTTTGGGTTCGACCTCGTGCTTACACGAACACTATTCTATAAATACGATTCGTGCGCTTGCGAGTATAAATTTTTAAAACATACGCGTTTTGGGTCCATCAGGATCTTCATCAACTTTTCCTTTACCACGATCTTGTGGTACAGGTGGGGCTCCAGCTCCAGCTAGGTGTGCAAGTGGCACGCCAGCTGGCAGATCTTGCATCATGTTAGTGGGGTGCTCGGGAGGAACATCCACTGGTTCAACAGGTAATACTCTAGCTTGGTGTGCAGGTGGCACACAAGCTGGCTGCCTCGGCAGTATCTCGCCATAAGGATTCACTCGTAGCCCTTGGGCCATCAGAGTGGCCCTCATGGTGTTAACCATCTCCTGTAGGGCGGTAATATTCCCCTCATGGGCATCGATTTTTTACTGTGGGGGTGGAGACTTGGCCTCATATAGCCACCACTTCTGGCAGTTCCTCTGCGTCCATGGGCTGAGGATAATCATCCCCATAAAACTCGTCATCTTTGCCGTCGTACTTGGCATTTTTTGTTGTATTCCTCTTGGGCCACCTTCGGATATTCTGGCGGAGGGGGACGGCTGGGTTTTCCTCCCTCAACTCCAGTGGGAAGAGCAATGTCGTCTGGAGCATTTCTTCAGGTGGTCATCATGACTGAATCTTCGAAGCTTTCTTCAAGCTCTCAATGAAAGTACCAAAATGTTGACTGCCTTTTTTGCAATCAACTAATTAAATAAGAACTTAAAGAAATGTAGGAAAAAGACACAAGTTTTATGTGGTTCAAGTTATAAAACAACCCTAGTCCAAAAGGCTTTGGTATTTGTGTTCTTGAAGCTTGAGATGTCAATATCGAATGGAGATTTCTTAGACAACGTATATATTGTTGTGAGTACAAAGAGTGGGATAAAAAAGTCCCAAAGGTCAAAAGTCCATTTACAATGGAAGCGTTATCCCTATTTATAGTGGCTGAGGACAATTAATTCCTTTAATGGGGATTTATTACAAACACTCCCAATCATTTGGGAGTTTAATGCTAATTAACACCTCTGGGTGCACTAATTATGATGGTTGGCCTAGGTGTATTGCACGGGGCCCAATTCATAGGTTGTAGCCCACCATTTTACAGGAGACACGCCCCTGCACTGCCAGAACACAGCAGCATGTTTTCCCATGTTAGGCAGTGCATTGGGACATGCCAATTGTCGAGTGTACGAGCTCGACACCATCGAGGCACCAAAAGTTGTTAGACGACAACTGTTCGTCCAAAGTCTTTGTGATTGACACCTCGCGTTCACTCTAGGTCCTGAGGACAAACTTCTAGACCTGGAGGACTAACTGACCAAGAAGACGGGAGGACCACAGTGGAGATCCTCGGGACGTGGCCTAACTTGAAGACATCAATGCATGGGAATAGATCATAATGTGCTGGGAGGATTTTACGCTCCGAGAAGCTCTAGGCGAGCTCCACAAGACTTCATTAGCTCTTGAGGAGCTGTAACACCCTACTACCTAGGGACCGTTAAACTGTGTATTTTAAATAGTGCTAAACTTGCTAAATGAGTCATTTGTCCATAATCGTGTAACTAAATGCAATTAACAATTTAGGGTTAAAATTTTTGGTCAAAGATACAAGCGTTTCACTAAAATGTTTACTGTATACATGGGATCCCAAAATACATTTAAAAGGTTAATTACAATAAAAGAGTTACAACCTGTTGACCTAAGCAGCAAAATAGGGTTTAACCCTAGTTCCTCTTTAAACCCTCAGTCGTGGTGGTTGAGCAACCGCATATGTACACATCGTCACCTAAGCTCCCCAACTCAAGGATGTCAAGCTTTCTTTTCCCTTCACCTGCACCACATAGCACCCGTGAGCCGAGGCTCAGCAAGAACACTTAAACATGCTCATAAGCAGTTAATAACATGTCACCAAATCATAATAAGCATGCCTAGCAGTAATAACCCAACTCATGCATGCAGGAAAGTAAAATTAAATGATTATGGAATCATTTTGGCTCAACGCCCTAGGATATGGGACTAATGAGTCACCCTGGGGCCCTTTGCCCTATCCTCTGTATAACCAGCTTTGGAGCTGATCTAGCATACTCGACGCTAAGTTGTCTCCGATCAATAGATCAATCAAGCATATGATGCGCTCCTGGTTAAGCTAGATCATATGGACCAGTGCTTAGCACACTATCTCCATGCTTGACCAATAAGTCAATACCTTATGACGAACATTCAATGTGTTATTGTCGTCCTTGACTAATAAGTCAATGCTTTATGACCAGCACTTGTCATGCTAATGCCTTCCTTGACTAATAAGACAATGATTTACGACCAACACTCACCATGCTAATGCCATCCTTGACTCATAAGTCATTGATAGGATATGGGACTAATAAGTCACCCTAGGTCCCTTAGCCATATCCTTTGTATAAGCATACCTGGTGCAGACCAGCACTCAACGTGCTAAGGCCGTTCTTGACTATTAATCCAATGCTATGATATGTGACCATTAAGTCACCTTGGGTCCCTTAGCCATATCCTCTGTATAAGCGTACCTGGCGCTGACTAGCACTCAACGTGCTAAGGTCGTTCTTGACTATTAAGCCAATGCTAGGATATGTGACTATTAAGTCACCTTGGGTCCCTTAGCCACATCCTCTGTATAAGCGTACCTGGCGCTTCTGGTTAGCCTAACCAATATGACCAGTGCTTAGCGTGCTATTGTTGCCCTTGACTAATAAGTCAATTCCCTTTGACCAGTGCTCAGCGCTATTGCCGACCATGACTGATAAGTCAATGCTTTATGACCAACGCTCAGCGCTATTGTTTTCCTTGAGTGATAAGTCAAGCCTTTCTGAATAAGATAATGCAAACATGCATATATCATATGTCAAATATTCAGATATAAAGCATTCAACATGCTAAACCAGTAATCACAAGTATAATCATAATCATGCACATTTACAGAGACTCAAGCTCTGATCAATTCTATATTCCATTTAGGTCATGCCATAATCAGATGTATCACATATTGGTTGCAATTTTCTTACCTTTAAGCCAAGCACAGGTTACCAATAAACAACCCTCAAGCACGATCTTGATTATGAATCCCTATCGATAACCTAGTCACAACCATAATATAGAATCCCGTCAAAAATGAGTCAATAAAGGCTTCCAGACCTAGTCCTAGCCTCCAAGATGTCGAATCCTACCAAACCGGGTAGTAGGATCGATCCCGAACCCTTAGGTTTAAGTTCCCATGACTAAAAACACAACTTGGAAAAAAATTCTTAGGCAGGTTGCGACCTGGCCCTGGGGTCGCAGCGTGCCTCCCAGACAGACAACCCTTTGCCTGGGCTTCAAGGCGTGGGCTGCGACTTGCCCCTTAGAGTTGCGGTGCGCCCCCCAGGCAGAACCTTCCTGGTCCTGGGTTCATACAGGTCGTGGCGCCCAAGAATAAGGCCGCGACCCAACCTCGAACCCAGCCATTTTCTCCATTTTCCCCACTCACAATCCTCCAAAAACCTATCCAAACATATCCAAATCCCAAAAACAAAATTTCCAAACATCTCAATGGCCCAAAACCATAAAACTCACCCCAAACCATTTAGAAACTCATCAAAACATAAAATCCAATCAAAGCTTAAAACCCCAAAAACTCAAAACCTAAAGCCTGGATTACCTCCGATTGAGTCATTTCCCAGTTAAATCCTTCTGCTAACAAGCTTCTAATCTTCCCTAGAATCATTATGACTCTAACTGTAATGTCCCAAATTCCTTAATAGGGCTTAGTTCCTGGATTAGGAGGCCATGAGGGATTTATTGTGTTATTATATGATTATATGCATGATTATGTGAGTTGTATTATTATATGGCTGTATTTATATATTATGTGCATGTATGTGATATATGGGTGAGACCACATTATTATGTGGATATATTTGAGCTATTCGGCATGAGACGATCCTAGGAAGCAAGTTAGTGGTTTAGTCATAACGGGGTTAATTACTGGGCTCGGGGTAAGCCTAGGGGTAATTTGGTGCTAAGTACATTACTGGGAATGAGCGGGTAATGGGAAATGATTTGATAATTATTTGAGGATATTGGGAGTAACGAGAATTGAGGGTCGTTAATTATGATTAACGGGGTAGGTGGTAATGAAAAAATTTCCCTTGGGTGGCTTTGAGGGAGTAGATTGGCCCTAAGGGCATTTTGTCATTTAGGCTTAATAGATAAACTCAGCCAAGGGAAACTGTGGAATGAACCATAGAAAACATGGCTTTCTCTCTCTTCTCTCTCGATCATACTCTCTCTCTCTCTCGGTTTGATTTTTGAAGCTTGGAGTTTAGGAGAATTGAAGCTAAGTTGAGCTAGGATCTTGATTGGGTGAAGCTAGGGGATAATTCAGTGATTGAGGTAATGATTCTAAGCTTGAACTTTGAGTTTTCCTCTATTTTTAATGTTGTTTATAAGCTTGGAAGTTTGATTATGGAATTGGGTTTTGGTAGTGTTTTAAGTGTTATAAAACTTGGGTTTTATTGCTGGATTGGTGGTTATGTTGTATTGAGGTTTGGTTTTGATATTGGGACTGTTTGGAAGTATTTTAGGCTGAGTTTGAATTGAAGAAATGCAGGGGTGTTGGGTTCGCGGGGTCAAGTCGCAGCTGTGTTCTTGGGCGCTGTGACCTGAGTGAACCCCAGAGCCTTCATGAGGCTTTGTTTGCATGGCGCACTGCGACCCTCAAGGGAAAGTCACGGCCCGCTTCTGGCACCCAGCTGGGGGGGGGGGGCTATCTGTCTAGGAGGCGCACCGCAGCCCTTGGGGGCAGGTCGTGGTCTGCCTGTTTCTTTTTGGCCAGGCTTGGTTTTAAGAGCGGGTTTTCAAACCTTAAGGCTTGGGATCGAATCTACTACCTGTTTTGGTAGAATTTGAGGTCCCGGGGGCTAGAACTTGGTTCAAAAATCTTTTATTACTCATTTTATTGATGGGATTTCATATTTGGTTATGATTAGGTTACCACTGAGGGCCTAAGGTTAGGGTCGCTCTCAACTTATTTTACGTCAAGCTTGAGGTAAGAAAACTGCACCCATTATGTGACATACACTATTATTTATGAAGCATGTCGAGTGCTCTATATATGGATATCTATTGCATTATGAATGCTTGGTTGCATTGTTTACTTGAGAAATGCACTGGCTTATCAGTCAGAAGCGACAATAGTGCTGAGTGCTGGTCGTGAAGCTCTGACTTATTAGTTAGGAACGACAATAATGCTGATCAGTGGTTGTATGGCATTGACTTATGAGTCAAGAGCGGCAATAGTGCAATGAGCACTGGTCGATATGATTAGATCTAATCAACAGAGCATTATATGCTCGTCCAAACCAATGGCTGAAGAAAACTAAAAACACTTTGTTAGTTTATGGCTAGTGTCAATGCACAAAATTTCACTCTTGAAAGAGGTTCAAAGTGCACGCTAAGGTCCCATGAATGCCTAAATACATGCCTGTGCCGTGAGGCCCTCGGGCCACCATCATCCCGCAGATAGGTACATGAGGCAAACCTCGGCGTGCCTAGCATCCATGCACCTCAGTAGGACCATCATCTCACGCCGCATGGGAAGGAACGTCTCACGCCCAGGCGGCCGAGGGGCCTTGCGCGCCCCACGCGTGGCCAGGTGGCCTTGTGCCTTGTGCGCCTCAAGCGTGCCAAGGTGGCCGAGGGGCCTCACGAGCCCCACGCGTGCTCAGGTGGTCAAGGGGCCTCGCCCCATGCATGCCCAAGTGGCCTCGCGCCTGGCGTGCCCCATATCCCCAAAAGCGGCCTCGCACGCCCCATATCCGCCCAAGGGGCCTCGCGCCTCGCGCAACCCAGATCCGCCCAGGGGCCTCGCGCGCCCCGTATCCGCCCAATGGGCCTCGCGCCTCGCAAGGGCCAGCGCCTCGCGTGCCTCGTATCTGCCCAGGGGGCCTCCCGTGCCCCGTATCCGCCCAAGGGGCCTCGCGCCTCACAAGGGCCAGCGCCTCGCGCACCCCATATCTGCCCAGGGGGCTTGCGCCTTGGAAGGGCCAATGCCTCGCGTGCCCCATGCATGCCCAGGTGCTTCGGGTGTCTCGCACCGTGGGCCCAAGATCCCTATCTCACCCTTGCATGCACTGGGTGTCTCACCCTCTGCACCTCAAGATGGTGTCTCTCATAAAGACCTACGGAAACCTCAACATTAAGAGGTAAATATCCAAGTATAATTTGAATAGGTCAGTACGATCTTGTACGGGGTGCGATCTTTAAGAGAGAGGACACACCAGGCTAGTAGTGGGAGCACTAGGAGAGGTGATGTGGCCTGTATGTTTCTAACCAGATGTCAGAGTCGACACCACCACCAGCACCACAATGCCTTGAGCCACTCCTCTAACACTCATACTAAATAAGTAGTGGAGACATCCCCACAGAACCTGACTATGTACTGCAGCCAACACCACTACCCCTGACAATGTACTTGTGTACCATCTGGTCCCTTGGACTACAATGTATCAGGGGCCATTAGAGCCCACTATAAAAGGAATTCCACTTCCATAAGGAGGGGGGTTGGAAAAAACACTGTAGCACTACACCATAAGAAATACAAATTCAGTTCACCATTTTCTTCTGCAAGTGTTCTTTGAGTTTCCAATTAGATCTTTAAAGTTTTTCTTTTGATAATCTCTAAATTTCTATTTTTCTGACTTAACTTGGTTGACGAGTTCTCACCGTCAACAGTTCGGCGCCGTTTGTGGGAAGGATAGATTGCAAGTCACTGTTCTTCCGTCGATTCCGATAAGAAAAAATGTCGCGACGTTCGAAACGATTTAGAGAGCCGCGTGAGGTGGAAGTCCACCTTGACGGAGATCAGCTAAAAGCCTCCATGAAGGATCCTCCTCCACCTGCAAACATGGAGGCCCCAAGGGAGCCTGAGGTGGCCAGAGATGAAAGGGAGGCCTCGTCCCCGGCAGTCCCACCTGAGGAGGATCGCCCAAGGTCGGTGGCTGCCCCAGCAAGGGGCGCCGATGAGTTCCAACCTCCAAGGCCACCGCAGGTGCCAAACCTCGGTCGGCAGGATCCAGGCCCATCGAAGCGCCGGGCTGACAAGCACCCTCGGGTCCACTCCGTGAGCTCGAGTTCTAAGTCTCAATTCTACGAAGATGAGATACGAGAACTTCACCGTAAGAATCAGAGGCTAGAAACCACCCTGGAGAACATTCAAGAGGTGCTAAATGGCCTATTGCAAGGGAGATCACACGTGACACTCCCTAAGTGGAAAGAGAGAGGCCAGGAGGGGGTAGAAACCACCGTCCCAGTAGATGATGGACAGACTCGACTCTCCACTAGTAACACCCCTCGCACGAAGTAGCATGAACACCTCGGACCATCGAAGCACCCCCAGAGGCCAGGGCCGAAGACCAATGCTGCCCCTCGTAACGATGTCGAGATCACCTCAGATCTACGGGAATAACTCAACAAAAAGAGGGCGGGTAAAAGGACCACACCCCTTGCGGTGCCCCGAGGAGGCGAAGGAAGAGGGGATCCTAACCCATCCACGTTGAGAGATTCCTTGAACAAGAGGAGGCAAGACCTGGACACGGAAATGAAAAGCCTACAGAGCAAAATCATCACTGCCTCTGGAGGTCAAGCCTTTGAGGATGAGTTCGACCATGAGTCGCCCTTCATTAAGGAGATCCAAGCCATCCAGCTCCCAGCCAGCCAACTTTAAGGAGCCCCATATGACCCCCTACGAAGGAAGCACATATCCAAAATACCATCTGGACGCATTTAACGATCTGATGAAACTGAGGGGAATTAGTAGTGGGGCCAGATGTCACTGCTTCGCTGTCACATTGAAAGGACCTGCGTAGAAATGGTTCAAAAGATTTAGACCGGGGTCCATCAGATCCTGGCAACAGTTTTCTGATGAATTCTTCTAGTAGCACCACGCCGTACGGGACTACACGATGCCAGGCACCAGCCTTGCCAATGTGAAGCAAGGAGAAAATGAGAGTCTAAAGAGCTACATTCACAGGTTCAATATGGAGGCAGCTAAAGTAGGGAGCTTGACCCGCAGAGAGCTAAAAATGGCCATCACAGCTGGAGTGCGCTGGGGAAGCAAGTTATGGGATAATATGTTCAAGAGGGAGGTCACAGACTTGGATGATTTCTACGAGCGAGAACAAAAATATATTCACGTGGAGGATCGTCACGAAAGCCTCAAAGCCAGAAAAGGCTAGTCGCCACCAAAACCTTCAATCCAAGAAAGCCAAAGCGATGCAAAGAAGAAGGGGGTCTATGAGGGAACGAGAGATGATCGACCCCGGAAGCATCAATGCTCTGATGAGTGCATACAGGGCCCCTACACCTTTTATACTGACCTCACCCATGCGAGAGAGCATATTTTCGTTACGAACGAAAACCAGGTCCCTTTCAAAAGGCCCCCACCAATGAAAAAAGATTGGTCTAAAAGAGAACCCAGCATGTATTTCCAGTATCACAAAGATATCAGCCACACCACCGCGGAATGCAACCATTTGAAGGTGGAAATCGAGGAGCTCATCTGCAGGGGACATTTGGGCAGATATGTGCACAAGGAGAACCAAAGGCTAGAAGGAGTGTCCCCGCCGCGGGCGCGAGAGGTGGCCCCAGAAGTACAGGGATAGGTCAGGACCATCTTTGGAGGACCGAGATTCGGAGGCGATTCAAGGAAGGGACGAGACAAATATGCCAAGGAGGCCAGACAAAGTCCACCACCGTGCGTCTTAAGTTTGGAGCAACGTCCCCTGAAGAGTTTCAAGGGCGAGAATGACTCGATAACCTTCATCGAAGGAGATGCGCAGGGGGTACATTTCCCTCAAAATGACCCCCTGGTGATGACTGTCCAGCTTGTGAACATGAGAGTACATCGGGTCCTAGTGGATAATGGAAGCTCTGTAGACATCCTGCATCGCCCCGCTTTGGAGAAGATGGGACTGAGCGTCCGACACCTGAAACCCTGCAATACCTCCCTTTACGGGTTCACAGGGGACTCGATACAACCCCTAGGTGCAATTGAATTAGCCCTCACCATGGGGGAACAACCTAGGAAAACCACCATAATGGCAAACTTTGTCGTGGTGGATTGCGCCTCAGCCTTCAATGCGGTATTAGGGAGACCCTCTCCGAGAGAATTGAAGGCGATAACTTCTGTGTATCACCTAGCTATGAAATTCCCAACCCCTGGGGGAGTAGCATGCATGAAAGGGGAGCAGAAGGAAGCGAGGGAATGCTATAACATGTCCCTCCACACGGCCACAAAACCATCGGTGCCAATGGCAATGGTTGTGTATGAAGGTGCGATCCACACGAGTTGGACCCACGAGTTACGGAACACCTCAAGAAATGCTACCAGTGAGGCTTCTGCACCCAGTGCAAAGAAGACCTATGTTTAGTTTGTTCCTTGTTATGTTAGCTTAGTGAGTAAGAATCAAAGATGCTACCTAGGTAACCTCTTAATTAGATGTAACCCTTTTTTATATGCCGTTGTAAACCACATGCTATGAATGAAAATGTTCACAACTTCACATGTTATTTTTCTTCTCTATGCGAGCATCAGCCAAAGTGCCTGCCGAAATAAATTTCACCAAACACTTGGGGGGTAGGACAGGAGGCAAAAGCATATAGCAAGCAAGAGGATCCTAAAAAGGACTCCTCACATCAGGAGGATCCTAAAAAGGAGGAACCCAAAAGGACCCCTTATATCAGGGCCTTAAACGAGTTCCTTAAAGGGACTCCTCGTATCCTAAAAAGGGCTCCCAAAAAGGAGGATCCTAAAAAGGACCCTCTATCAGGAGGATCCTAAAAAGGCTCCTAAAAAGGAGGATCCTTAAAAGGACCCCTTGTATCAGGGCATGGTGAGCCCTAACAAACAGGGAGGAGACCTTGCAAGGCATCTCCTGAAGTTCACAAGGATTAGCTACCCTTACGAACATCTAGGAGGCCAAAAGGTTTTATATATATATATATATAAAAAACAACAACAACGAGCTCCCAAATAAAGGCAGATACTCTCTCAAAGGGAGAAGCCCCAGAAAAAGCACCCGCCGATAAGCCTAGAGCGGCCATCAAGCCGTCTAGCCAAAAAGGGTCCTAAAAGAGACCCTTGCAAAAATAGTACTATGAATAATGACGAGAAGGACGCTTCTCGCAAGAAATAATAAACGCGCGCAAAAATATATAAAAGGATAGCTAGAACCCAAGGGTCAATATATCCTTATAAAAATAATCAAGAGGCACCGAAAAAGGACCCATTGAACCCTTTCACATGGGCTCCAAAGGACCTCTAGCCTGATAAATAAAAGAGGGGAACCTACCAAACCCCATCATACGGGCTCAAAAATACCTCAAACATAGAGGAATAAGAGATGAATAACCGCATATGCATATATTAAAAGAGAGTCTTGGTAACATGGCAAGATTTAAAAAAAAAATTATTACAAGCACGACAAGGCTCAAATGAGCATATAACCCACAACAGACTAACTGACAGAAATTATGAAATGAAGACCTCAAGGCCTCTTGCCCGGGCGGTGTGCTCGCCAAAGGAAGAAAAATCAAAGTTTGGGTCCTGCCTCCATACACCATAAAGGGTGCGCTCTATGGACCTGTACTCAATAGCTGCCCTATCCGCCTGTAAGGAAGCGACCCTCTCCTGCGACGCAGCTGTAGCAGCCTTGGCACCCTCAAGTTCACTCTCTAAGGCAGTGACCCTCTCTTGCGATGCAGCCGCGGTAGCCTTGGCACCCTGGAGTTCGACCTCTAGGCTGGTGACCCTTTTCCTGCAACATCGTGGCCTTGGCAATCGCCCTCTTCTTCTTTTTCGATGAGGCAGAAATTTTCGCCAAGGTCTTTTCCAGCATAGACCTGGTTTCAGCAAGCTCCCTCTCGAGCTCCTGGACCCGAGTTGCAAGATGGTCCCTCTCGGTATTCGACATGGAAAGGTTGTGAGCCGAGTCAGCAAACCGCTGCGCCACGGTATAGGCCTGCACAAGAAAAATGACAACAATAGTGATAAGTAACAAAGAGAAAAGAATAAAAAGATATGGTGCCGACATAAGATGCTTGAACTCACCCAGGCAGTAGAGCACGTGAGAGTCTCCCCAAGGTCCGACATAGTGAAACTCCCAAGGCCACTCCAATTAGCTTCGGGGAGGCCTGAGGCGATCTGGACATATCGCCGCCCGTAAGAGGCCGCCACCCACCTAGGGTGCCCCTTCTGAGCCAAGGGTACCTGGCTGGGTGAGGACAGACGGCCCACTCGTCAAAATAGGAGGGGGTGCATGAAGATTTGAAAAATGAGCCCCGGGTAGATCAGGATGGGGTGCAGGAAGATCGGGAAAGTAAGCCTCCGATGGACCGAGGTCGAGGGGAGCCTGAGGAAAATCATCAAAGTCCGTGGGGTCGGGACAAACAAAATGCCCCGACATGGTCTATTGACCTTGGGATTGGAAATCCATGTCAAGATCGAAAGGGACAAAGGTAGGACATCCCCCGAGGACGAAGATAGCTGGTAAGGTTGCCCGTGTCCAAGGGAGACTCCCTCCAGCACGCCCTCGGCCTCACCTTCACCCGAACGAGGCTCCGCTGAGGCAGCCTGCGTCTTCTTTGACCCATGAATAGTCCACATAAACCCAGGATCTGAAATCGGGGACAACTTGTGAAGGTTAAGATTCTCCACAATGAATAGGTACGCAACCTTTTTCACGTCGGGGTTAGCGTTGATAAGATCGTTCACGGCGTTCGCCTTCGACCCAACAACTAAAGGTATGGTGAACTGCTCTGCACGATCCACACCATTGTTGACACAAACATAAGTTATAAAACAATAAGTTTCAACAAAAAAAAGAGAAGAAAAGGTGGCTCGAGGTCCTTACTGGGAGTAGAACGGAAGTGCTCACGAACAGAAAGAGGGCCTTTCACAAAGAAAAAGTCATGCTTCCAGGACCCCGGGTTGGACATTGCGCCCTCTATCAATTGGCTTTTTGCAGGTAATAAAAGCCCTTGGATTTGGAGAGGGCATGAGATTGTACATGAAGTGCACCTCAAGGGCCGTAGGAGCACATTTGGCAAGTTCCGCAAATGCGATAAAAAGGCAGCTCAAGGTCAGCCAACTGTTGGGTGGCAACTGAAGTGGAGTGAGGTCAAAATAGTTGAGAACCGCAACAAAGAACGAGTGTAATGGGATGGTACCACCTGCCTTCAGGATATGCTCGCTAAGGGACATGAAGCCAGGACTAGGGAAGTCAGCACGACACTTGTCCGAAGGGGTGTATAATGCGTACTTCGGAGGAACACGGTAGTGCTCTACAATTCCCATCAATTTATTTTCAGACACGTGGGACACCAGGGTGGATGCCAATAGGGGGCATCGTCCTAGTCATTAATGGACACCTGTCGTCGTCCTCTCTTCGGCATATCTGCAAAACCAAAAGAAAAAGGTGAGGAAGAGACAGCACACTTGACCCTCCATTTTGTCTTCCTAGCAAGAGTCTTCCACCGGGGCACCGGCTGCGGAAGTGCTAAGTTAGGGAAGATCGAAAATAAGGGCTGAAGAGAAGCAGAAGCGGCCCTATGACAGTCATCAGGTAAGGATGGGCTAGAAGGCTCAGGCGGAAGAAGTCCCTCCATGAACTCCAACTCCCCTTGCAAATCTAAAAGGGTCACCCTAAGACTCGCTACATGGTCACTAAGATCAGGAGGAAAAGGTGCTCCGTCTCCTCTCAACACCGAGTCAATTTCGCTCTCTACCACCCAAATTTTATGCCTAAGCGAGTCAAACTATAACGACCCAAATTCAGTGTTTAGGCTTAAGGGCCTGGAACAGTATGCCTGGAGGGCATGATGGGATTTTGTGTGTGACTTTAATGAGCTTAATGCATGATTACGATTTATTGCACGTTATGTGATTAATTGATTAATTGAGATGCATGACTATGTGAATTAGTATGCATGTAGACCTGATTGTCTTAGAATGAGCATGATTGTAATCTGGCCATGTTAGGGCATATCTGTGATAATTGTACTATGTGAATTGTGCCATGTGAGTGTGATGTTTTTACCAGGATGCACGCATCGAGACGGTCCTAGTGAGCCAGTTAGTCTAAAAGTCACAACGGGATGTTGTACCCGGCTCGGGAGGAGCCTAGGGGTACTTCGGGAATCTTATAAGTTGAGTTGAGAATGAGTGATTAGTTATTGGTATTTTGGTAACCATTTGTAACTGCTGTGAGTAACAAGTTTTAAGAGAGGAAGTGGTAGAATTGAAATGAAAGTGTAAAGACTTAAGTACCCTTGAAGGTTTAGCTTAGAAGGATTAGTAAGGAGGGGTAATTTGGTCTTTTGGCAAGGCAAATAGACATTTTGCAGCTGGGATTTAGGGGGTACGGTTTGGGCATTTGGGTTCACTTGTGGCTTTGATAAAATTAGAAGAGAGGGAAAAGAAGAGGAGAGAAAGGCTAGGGCAAAGAAGAAGAAAGAAGAAGAGGTGTAGAAGGGGGCTGAAGTGGGAAGCTTAGAAGGAGATCAAGGGAACTTTTAGGGTGGATTCTACTCTTGAGGTAAGGATCTTATGCTTATTTAAGTTTGTTTTCTGTGTTGATTTGAGGAATGTAATGCTTGACTTAGGATTTTCATGGGCTTTGTTTGAGTTACTGAATTTGAGGATCAAAGGTTTGGATCTTGGGTGTGTTGAGGTTTTGATCTTGTTTCTAAGTGTCTATAGGTTATTAGATTGTTCATATGAAGTGTGGAATTGAGTTTGGGGTTGAGATATGTGTTTGGGGTTGGTTTGGAGGTATTTTGGATGAAGGATTTGAAGGAGAAAAACCCAGATTTTCGGGTTCGTAAGGGCGCGCCGCGGCCCTGTTCTTGGGCGCCGCGGCGCGAGGCTGGTTCCAGGCGAGGGGCTCTCTGACTTGCTTTAGCGCCGCGGCCCTGTAGGGCTGAGCCGCGGCGCTAGGCCATTTTTCAGGACACCAAAATTCCATTTTTGAGCTTTTGCTCCAGGAGTTTGGGGGATGTTTCCAATGACTTATTTTAGGATTTTGGGAGTCCCGAGAGTGCGGGATTGGTCCCGGGAAGTGGTTTTGGGTTTGGTTAGTATTAAAAGTGTTTTATGTGTGTTGTGACTAGGATTTCGGAGAGGCTCGTGCTAAGAGGACCGTGCTCGTGACCGTGGTGCATCGGAAAGCACGGAATACAGGTAAGAAAACCGTAACACCCGAGTTTAGGGCATGGCCCCACTGTGTCATTGTAGGGCGTGGCCCCGGATTGTATTACGTGCAAATGCTTAACCTTAAATGAACTGTGATGTGTGTGAATGTTTATTTTGAATGTACTATATGTGTGATTATGATGAAACGAACGGCAGAGGCCGGGTACGGCATAGGCCGGGGCGGCCGTGGGCCGAAGTAACACACAGCACATGGGATGCTTATATTCAGGGTGGGACCCAAGGGATACATGAGTTATCCTCGCGGTGAGAACCGAAACTCCAGGCTTTGGTAAAGCCTTGGGAGCGGCATGGCCGTACTTGTTTATTATGATGGTTTTCCTATGTGTCAATGAATTATTGCCAGCTATTTGTTTTGCATATGTTATGTGTTATTTGGGTTTTCTTGCTGGGCTTCGGCTCACGGGTGCTCCGTGTGGCAGGTAAAAGCAAGGAGTCAGTCAACCGGCCATGAGTATGGAGAGCGTGGGGGCGGCGCGTACATGTTCGGCCTGCCCGACTGCTTTGGTTGGGGGCATTTTGTATATGGCTGTATTTAACCATTCTTTTGATAGCTGATCAAGTGTAAATCTATTTTGGTGTTGTAAACATTTTGTAAACCTTATTTTGGGATCCCAGATGTTTTATATTTAACGCTTTCAGTGAAGTTAAACATTTTAAAAGAATACAGCCTTAAACTCTGGTTTAATCACACTTTTGGTTTTAGAAACCACTTTGAGTCTATTAAATGCACAATTCCTGTTTTAAACTCACTTAGTAACGGCTCTAAGGTAGTAGGGCGTTACAAACTATCTTATGAATAACTTTAAAAATGCTAAGGAAGAATGCGACTTGGTGGATTTGGGCTTCACTGGTCTAAAATATACTTGGTATAACAAACACCCTTCGACATCCTTTACTCAATGTCATTTAGATCACATGCTTTGTAACGTGGATTGGTTGGGTCTCTTTCCTAGCACCTCAGTTCGACACTTGGGATTTAGAGGTAGTGCCCACCATTCTCTCCATACTAACATTTGCTCTGATGTTTTGAATCCTTCTAATAGAGGTCTATGGAAGAGACGTAGATTATACCTTGAGTCGGCATGGGCAGAGAAAAAAGAATGTCATGAATTGATAAAAAATTGTTGGAATTCAATGCCTATTAGCATCCAACAAAACATTATAAACATCACAAAAGCTCTCGGCACTTGGAACCAAAAGCAATATCGTAGACATGAAAAAACCATAAATAAAAAGAACAATCAACTTCATGCAGTTGATGTCTCTCTTAACCAAGTATCTTGGGAGGATTATAGAAAGCTTGAAAATGAGCTTGATGTTTTATATTATAAGCAGGAAAAATATTGGGCCTCTCGATCAAAGCACAGTTGGTTGAAACATGGGGATAAAAATACTGCTTTCTTTCATCGCAGTGCCACATGCTGGAAGCGTAAAAATCATATAAGGAATCTGCGCAATCATGATGGTTCCCTGGCAGAGAGTCAACATGCTATCTCTTTGATCTTCCATGACTATTTCAATGATTTGTTTACTTCTAGACCCAAGGATAATGAGGCAACTACACGAGTTCTTAATGCCATCCCAACCAAAGTTTCACCAATTATGAATGACCAACTTACCAGGTTGTTCACTCATGAAGAAGTCAAACATGCCCTGTTCCAAATGAATCCCAATACTAGTCCAAGTGTAGATGGTCTAAACGTGGGCTTCTATAAATTTTTCTGGGATTCTATTGGTCATGATGTCAGCTGCTCTTGCCTCTCCTTCTTGAATGGAGATGGTACTATTGAAGATATCAATAAGACTTTGATTGCACTAATCCCAAAGGTGACCGATCCTATTAGTGCCTCTGATTTAAGACCTATTAGTCTATGTAACATCATTTATAAAATCATTGCCAAAGCTATGACTAATAGACTCCAAGAGGTTTTGGGTGCTGTTATTTATGAAGAGCAAAGTGCTTTCCTTCCTGGCAGGCTTATTTTTTACAACACCATGATAGGCTTTGAATGTGTCAATGTTCTCAAGAGGCGTATGAAGGGTAAATCAAGTGGCCTTGTGTTGAAACTAGACATGTCTAAAGCTTACGACAGAGTTGAATGGGACTTCCTTTGTGATATTATGAGGAAATTGGGGTTTCATGAAAGCTGGGTCCAGAAAATTCTATCTTATATATCTTTAGTCCATTATTCTGTAATTGTGAATGGAGAAATTACAGGGAGTATCTCGCCTGGTAGGGGCATCAGACAAGGTGACCCTCTTTCCCCTTTTCTTTTCCTTTTATGTGCTGAAGGTTTATTTGCTCTTTTAAAAAAGGATTGTGATGCTGGGTTACTATCTGGCATATCTTGTGGAAGAATAGGGCCCTCCATTTCACACCTATTATTTGCAGATGACAGTCTATTTTTCTATAAAGCATCAATCAGGGTCTGCTCTCGATTCAAGGACATTCTTCATTGGTATAGTCAAGCTTCAAACCAACTAGTGAATTTATCTAAATCTGCTGTTTGCTTTAGCTTAAAGTTATCTAGAAATGATAGAATTCTATGGCCAACATCCTTAATGTCAACCTCATGGCTACTCATGAAAAATATTTGGGTCTCCCTTGTTTTGCTGGGGCTACTAAAAATCCCTCTTTTAGTCGGTAAAGGAACGTATCTGGCAAATTTTTTTTAGTTGGAAGGCTAAATTATTCTCAGCAGGTGGGAAAGAAATGTTGATCAAGGCTCTTATCCAATCCATCCATACATACTCATTGAAATTATTTCGGCTTCCCATATCTTTAGTGACGGAAATTCATAAACTTTGTGCCAGGTTCTAGTGGGGAGGGGATGAGAAGAAAAGAAAGTTACACTAGTGCCAATCGGAAAAATTCTGTCGGCATAAACAGAAGGGAGGCTTAGGATTTCAAGATTTATTTCTTTTTAATAAAGCACTACTAGCTAAACAAGCATGGAGACTACTTACTAATCCTGAATCATTAGTGGGTCGCATTATGTAGGGTCTCTATCATCATTCTAACTCATTTCTTCTTGCCAAATCCTCTAGTAGAGACTCCTACATTTGGAAAAGTATTTTAAGGGGTAGAGAGCTTTTCTAGGAGGGCCTAAGGTGGCAAGTTGAAAATGGTGATGATATCTCTGTATACAAGGACAAGTGGATACCAAAGGGTAATGGTCTCTTATCTATATCCCCTCGCACCCTCCCTCTTGACGCAAATGTTGCTTCGTTGTGCCTCCCTTCAGGGCCGTGGAACTCCTCGTTAATTTTTGGGAACTTTACTAGGGATGAAGCTAATGCTATTCATTCTATTCCTTTGACCATTTCAAATTGGAATGACTTCTTAGTTTGGCACCATGACAACACTGGTATTTATACAGTAATGAGTTGGTATTGGCTTACTGCAAAGATAAAGGGGTTGGGTTAAGCAGAATCATCTCACGGACCTTCTAGTTGGTGGAAAATATTATGGGCTCTTACAACCCCCCCCCCCCCCCCCCCCTCCCCCCCAAATTAAACTTTTTGTGTAGAAAGCTTCTAACACCTCGCTACCTACTCTTGATAACCTCCAAGCTCGTGGCATGAATGTTGAGAATACCTGTCAGGTATGCCACAGAGGCCCTGAATCTAGCTACCATGATTTGTGGGGTTGTGTTAGCCTTCAATACTCTCGTGAGCAAATCAGCCAGCATATTAAGCTCCCTCAGTCTCATCGTTCAAGCATATATGAATTCTTCCAATTCTTATCGAACTCTTTATCCAATGAGGCCCTTCAAAAAATGCTCACTATCCTTTGGCGCATTTGGTTCTATAGAAACAAAGTTATCAATGAAGGTGTTCGACTCCATCATGATATAATTGTTCCATGGGCTTTAGACTATATAACTCGGTATACCAATGCTAATTGTGGTCACCCTGAGGCAACGTCTAGCACTCAAAGTCAGAGCTTTAGAGGCTCGTCCCATTGGCAAGCGCCACCCCACTCATTTCTGAAAGTCAATGTTGATGCAGGTATCCATATTCCTAATAAAAAAAAATTGGCCTGGGAATGGTGATTAGGGGCTACGATTGTGCCACAAAGGGATCTGCTACTTGGAGGGTTCATGCCACATTTTCTCCATCAGTGGCTGAAGCGTTGGGTGTCCTTAAGAGTATTCAACTTTTCCAAACTTGGAACCTTGATCACATTGTATTGGAATCTGACAGCCTCCATGTGATTCAAACCATCAACAACAAGAGGATTGACAATGGTTCAATTATTTGGGATATCATTGTATGTAGTGAGAATTTTACTATCATTTCTTTTAAGTTCTGTCCTAGATTAGCCAACAGTGTTGCTCACTCTTTAGCTAAACTAGCTTTATCCATGGATAGCTAGATGAATTGGTGTACTGGGCATCCTTATTGTATTGATTCTCTTATTGAGGTTGATGCCGCCTATCAATGATATCCCCTTAGTACTCTTTTTTCCACTTGAGATTTTCCCACTAGGTTTTGCTCTTTAGGGTTTTAATGAGGCCAAGTTTTCTCTAAAAAAAACATACCACTTATAAATAAGATTATGTCACCATCATAATAAAAAAGAATTAGCTAAAATTAAAATAAAAATCATTAAAAAAAGTTATCTTAATAATATCATTTCCATAAAAAAGGCTAGTGATTTTTTTTTTATTTCTCTGTTATATTCCTATTATAGTTTTGTACATGGGAAATTTCTAAATTAATCACAAAACATTATAATAACACAACCAGATATAAGAAATTAATGCATATATGTCTATATATATATACACATACCTATTCATATAAATATATATAATGATTTTGTCTTGTTCGGAGACTAATCTTGCTACATATTTTGTGCTTGATTTTATATACTTAAGTTTAGATGAATTTTACTTGAGTATTTTCAATCAATCTAAACCAAAGTACAAAAAACCAAATACAAATACATTATAAATTCAAAATTAAGTACATAAAATCAAATTCAAAGTACATAAAGTCATCAAAGCGAGACAAAATTTAAGGGTTATTATATAATATAAAATTCTTAGCCGTGCAATATGATAATAGTTGTACATGTTGAGATTGTCTAAATATAATGGTTAAGATGTTTGTACGTTGAGGTGTAAAACACTTGACGGTTTTCACTTAAGTTGAAGTGAAAATATGAGATTGTGTAGTAGACATCTAAAAGTGGCTTTTATGAGTGTAAGGTGATACGATGCGGTATCTAAACATTCCCTGAACGATTGGAGGTATTTGGAGAATATTTGGGGTCACACTCAGGGAGGTTTTTTTAGAGGCATATGTGTTGCATCATTTATGAGAGGTCATACATCACCTAGAATTTCATAGGAGACAAAACACCCAGTAGGTGATGCATCGCCTGCTGGGTGGCGATGCATCGCCTGGGCGATCTGTCCAGGACCATACAGTTACGTGACTTAGCTCCAAATGATGTGTTTAAAAGCTCTAATCCTATTGGTTAGACTTAATGACGGTGCCTACACTATAAATAATGATTATTTGAGTAGAAAAGTCTTGATCACACTTTCAACTCTCTCTCTAACCCCTCTCTCTCTCTCTCTAAATCTCAAAGACCATAAGTTTTCTCCAAAAAAACTCATCAAGTATTGCTTGACTTACATGAGTTTCAAGACTTGTTAAATCTCATTCTACTTGGTTGAAGCTTCAAGCAATAAGGGAAGGCTTGAAATAGAGATTTTGGACAATAATATTCTTATTGTGTATAAGCCTTAGAAGTTTCACAAGTTTGAAGATTCGAGTTGCTCAGTACAAAAAGTTGTATCTCTTTAACCATAATATTGCATTTGTCATTCTATTGTGTTTATTTTGTTAGTATTGATGATTAAATATTTTTAAGTTCTTCTATGATAGTCAGAACCCCATGATCCACAGGGGGAAAGACCCGGTAGAAACTGTGCAATCCTGCATCTCCTAGGGAAGGTCAAGTATAACGCCCTGCTAATTAGGGTCCATTACCAAGTGTGTTTAAAACCAGTGCTGGACTTGCTAAACAAGTCATTTGGACTAAATGTGTGATTAAGCCACTAAAGGTTTAGGTACTGAAATTCTTTGATAAACTCAACGATATATTCATTAGATTAAAAAACATATTCTTTACACGGAATCCCAAAAACATCAGTTTAAAAGTTAATTACAATACTCAGGGTACACAATAAGCCGACCTAGGCGGCAAAAGCTGGGTTTAACCCTAGTTTCCTTGAGCATATCGGCCGTGGTGGTCGAGCGGACTGCATATGTACACATCACTACTATTTCCCTCCGACTCATGGCTGGTTGAGCTTCTCTTTACCTTTACCTGCACCACAAAGCACCTGTGAGCCAGAAGACTCAGCAAGAAAACATAATTAACAGTTCACAAAATAAAATGCCTGGCAAGCAGTAATAACTGAAACTGGTGAGTTCATTAAGCAAACTGGTAACCATGGAGTCACACAAGTGTGTGTCGCACTTTCTTTCAAGTTGTTGGCATCCGAGCCAATCAAGTGCATGTCGCACTCCCAGGGTGGCCCAGCCATGGTGGCCTGCACTCCACGTGCACTATACCAATCTTAGCTTATAAACTAAGTTCTTAAAGCCCTTGACTTATAAGTCAAGCCACCACGTGCCTCCAACTTATAAGTTGAAGCCTTGAGACTCTCGACTTATAAGGTGAGTCTCCCAGAGTCCAATATACTCTCGACTAATAAGTTGATCCTCACTTAACATCCTAATAAATCTCTGGTTTATAAACCAAGCTTCACGGTCACGGCAGACAATCACATGTTTCATACAGCATACTTAACAAGAATTACAATGCATTGTAATACATTCAAATGACAATGATAGGCATAATCATAATTATGCGCATTACAGTGTACCTAATCAAATATTCGCAAACATAATTATAATCATGTTCATTAACAAAGTCAATGCTTTATTCTTCTCTATATTCACCACATTGACTAAGCTCTAATCATGCATTCACATAATAGGTGTAGTTTTCTTACCTTCGGTCCGTATGCGAGTTACTAGCGACGACCCTTTAAGTACGATCCCTGATTCAAGCCCTTAGCATAAACCTAGTCACAACCGTAATAAGGAAGTTCTATCAGCAACAGGTAAATAAAAGCTTCAAGATCAAATCTTATCCTCCGGGACATCGAATTCTACTTATCAAGGAAGTAGAATCAATCCCGAGCCCAAATGGTTAAGTTCCCAACCTAAAAATCCCATTAAGGCCAAAATTTCCCTTAAGGGCCGCGGCCCCACAAACCCGAGCCGCGGCCCGCCTCTAATTCTAGAGGCTCGGCCTCCCAGGAAATCAACGCGCGCCGCAGCGCACCCCTGAGGCGCCGTGGCCCGCCTCTGCCTTCGAGCCCTCCTGGCTCGCATTTCTCTTCGCAGGCCGCGGCTCAGCCCCACGAACCCATAATTTTCTGGGTTTTTCTTCATCCGAACCCAACTAAAACACATATAATTCCACCCCAATCTTCCAATTCAATTTCCATAATTACAACACAACCCTTTCCAACAACAAAACCCAACTATATAACATAGTAAAACTTATCAAAATTCTCAAACTCAACCTTCCAACTATCTACCATGCATATATTTAAACTTCAGCCAACAACCACAGAAACATCAAGAGAAGCTGAGTTTAAATCTTACCTCAGAGATGAAAAACGCCCTTGAACTAATCCCCAAGTCTAACACTTTGATTCCCAAGCTTTGATCTTCAATTTTCCCAAAAATTCCTCAAGCTTCCATGGCACATAGAGAAAACGAGAGAGAGAGAAAGGGAGTTGCTGTATTTCTTTTCCTTTAATTTCCTTAGCCATCTCAAATATTCCCACCTCACCCAAACACTATACTTAGACCAAAAATGACCATTTTGCCCCTTACCCTTAGCCTATTTATCAAGTGTTCACAAGGGCAATTTTGTCCTTTACCTCAAATCCTGCTATCCACAATTTACATCCTATAATTCCCACTACTTCCAATATTCTCATATGGTTACCAATAAATTCCCATTACCCACTAATTCCCGATAATGTACTAAATTACTAAAATACCCCTAAGCTCATCCCGAGTCGGGTATTAAGACCCCGCTGTGACTTTTCCGCTAACTTGCTCATCGGGATCGCCTCTCGTCGAGTGGCCCAAATATATCCACATAATAATGTGGTCTCAATCACACAAACTCATATTTGCATTTATACCCCGAACGGGTCAAATTACTCAAATACCCTTCTTATAAGAAACGGGCCCAGATACACATATTTAATATCTCTAACATGCAAGCATAATTATATTATAATATAATTCATATTATAACTCAATTATTGCCTCCCGGTCCCCTAATCCAGGCACTAAGCCACATTAGGAAATTTGGGATGTTTTCGTCCTCGAAATTTTACCTGAACAGCTCGGGATACTGATCCCGCATAGTTGACTCCAACTCCCAAGTCGCCTCATCGACCTTGCTGTTCCTCCATAATACCTTCACTAAAGGTATAACTTTATTCCTCAGGACCTTGTCCTTCTTGTCTAATATCTGAACTGGCTGCTCCTCGAAGGACAAATCTATTTGCAGCTCCAGATCTTCATAACTCAACACATGAGTCTCGTCAGAAACATACTTCCGTAGCATCGAGATATGAAACACGTTGTGCACGACCGACAACGGCGGAGGTAATGCCAACCTATAGGCTACTTGACCGATCCTTTCCAGAATCTCAAATGGTCCTACGAATCTAGGGATCAACTTGCCCTTCTTGCCAAACCTTCTCACCCCTTTGAACAGTGAGACTCTAAGGAAGACATAGTCTCCCACCTGGAACTCCACGTTCCTACGCTTTGGATTCGCATAACTCCTCTGTCTACTCTGCGATGCGAGCATCCGAGCTCTGATCTTTTCTATGGTTTCATTGGTCATCTGAATTGCCTCAGGACCCAAGTATCTGCGCTCAACCAACTCATCCCAATGAATAGGTGATTTGCACTTCCTACCACATAACATCTCATAAGGAGCCACTCCTATGGCCGCCTGATAGCTGTTGTTGTAGGAGAACTCTATCAGGGGTAAATACTTACTCCAAGACCCCTCAAAATCCAGTACACATGCTCTCAGCATGTCATTCAGTATCTGGATAGTCCTCTTAGATTGACCATCAGTCTGAGGATGATACATTGTACTAAACTTTAATTGTGTGCCCATTGCCTTCTGCAAACTTCCCTAGAATTTGGAAGTAAAGGTGGGATCTCGATCCAACACGATCGACCTCGGAGCTCCATGAAGACCTACTATCTCTTTTACATAGAGAGCTGCATACTGGTCAACGGTATAGGCTGTCCTCACTGGTAAAAAGTGAGCTGATTTAGTATATCTGTCTACTATCACCCATACTGAATCATGCTGACCCACTGTCTTAGGCAATCCCACCACAAAATCCATTGCGATGTCTTCCCACTTCCACTCTGGAATGTCTAAGGGTTGCAATAATCATGCAAGTCTCTGATGTTCAGCTTTGATCTGCTGACACGTCAGACACTTGGCTACATACTCAGTTACATCACCCTTCATTCCCGGCCACCAATACAAAGTTCTTAAGTCCTGATACATCTTGGTGGTGTCGGGATGCAAGGAATACAGGGTGGTATGAGATTCATCCAGAATCTCTCGTCTAATAACAACATCCCTCAGAACACAAATCCGACCCTTATATCTTAGTAGGCCAATGTCAGATAAGGAATAGTCCCTAGCTGCTCCAGCTAGAACATCTTCTCTAACCTTCACCAACTGTGGCTCTTGTAATTGACTCCCCTTTATCATTTCTAGGAGAGTAGACTGCAGGGTAATGTTGGCTAACTGGCCCACTACAAACTCAATCCCTGCTCTGGTCATATCCTCTGCTAACTCCTTGGATATCTGTCTCACACTGTACAACTGCCCTGGACCTCTTCAACTTAGGGCATCAGCCGCCACAGTGGCTTTCCCTGGATGATAAAGAATATCACAATCATAGTCTTTCACCAGTTCCAACCAATGCCTCTGTCTCATATTCAAATCCTTCAGTGTAAAGAAGTACTTAAGGCTCTTGTGGTCTGTATATATCTCACACTTCTCTCCATAAAGATAATGTCTCCATACCTTCAATGCAAAAACCACTGCTGCCAGCTCCAAATTATGGGTTGGGTATCTCTGCTCATAATCCTTTAACTGTCGTGATGCATAGGCAATCACCTTCTCTGCCTGCATAAGGACACAGCCTAGCCCCTGCCTCGAAGCATCGCAGTAAACCATAAATTTCTCCTGACCACTCGGAAGACTCAAGACTGGAGCGGTAATCAAACGCCGCTTTAACTCTTGGAAGCTGTCCTCACATCTATCTGACCATGTAAACTTCTGATTTTTACGTGTTAATTCTGTCAATGGGGATGATATTCTTGAGAATCCTTCCACGAATTTCCTGTAATAGCTTGCCAACCCAAGGAAGCTTCTAATCTCGGAGGCATTCCTTGGCCTTGGCCAGTTCTTAACAGCTTCAATCTTAGATGGGTCTACCTTGATCCCATCTCTACTAACGATATGACCCAAGAAGGTCACCTGTGGTAACCAGAACTCACACTTCTCAAACTTCGTAAATATCTTGCGTTCTCTCAATCTCTGCAAGACCAACCTGAGGTGTTGCCCATGCTCCTCCTCTGACTGTGAATAAATCAAGATATCATCAATGAAGATGATCACAAACTAATCCAGACAGTCCTTGAATACTCTGTTCATTAGGTCCATAAAAGCTGCCGAGGCGTTAGTCAAACCAAATGACATAATGAGAAGCTCATAGTGCCCATATCTAGTACAGAAAAATGTCTTGGGTATGTCTTCATCCTTAATTCTCAACTGGTGATAACTAGATCGAAGATCTATCTTTGAGAATACCATTTTACCTTGCAGTTGATCAAATAAGTCATCTATCCTTGGTAGAGGATACTTGTTCTTGATGGTCAACTTATTTAGTTCTCTATAGTCTATACACATCCTTGACGAACCGTCCTTCTTCTTCACAAATAACACCGGCGCACCCCATGGTGAGAAACTGGATCTAATAAAACCCAGATCCAATAACTCCTGTAACTGTACCTTGAGTTCCCTCAACTCAGCTGGGGCCATTCTGTAAGGTGCCCTAGACACTGGCTCTATCCCTGGTGCCAGCTCAATAACAAAATCAATCTCTCTGTGCGGCGGAAATCCTGGTAAATCTTATGAAAACACATTCAGGAATTCACACACCAACCTAGTCTCTGATGGTCCCACTGGCATGACCTGCGTGGTATCCACCACATTGGCTAGGAATCCTATACAACCTTTCTGTAATAGGTCTCTAGCCCTTAATATTGAAATCATAGGCATTCAGGGTCCATGCACAGTGCCAACAAATGTTCCTCACCCCCAGTTTCAAAAGTTACCATCTTCTTCTTACAATCAATGGTTGCTCCATATCTAGTTAACCAGTCCATTCCCAAAATCATGTTAAAATCGGTCATGGCTAACTCTATCAAATCAACCGATAACTCCCTACCATTTAACATCACTGGTAAAGACCTAACCCACCTCCTGGAAACCACCAACTCCCCAGTGGGTAATAATGTCCTAAATCCCTCAACATAAAACTCACAGGGCCTACACAAACTATCAACAATCCTACTAGATACATAAGATTGTGTAGCACCAGAATCAATCAACACAAAATAAGATATGCTAGCACTAGAAAGCTGACCTGTGACAACTGAAGGCCTAGCCTCAGCCTCAGCTTGTGTTAATGCAAATACTCGAGCTGGAGTCGAGCTCTCTGGCTTCTTAGATTCTTCTTTCTTCAGTCTTGGGCAATCCTTCTTACGATGCCCCACAAGCCCACATACAAAACAGGCCTTCGCCTGAAACTCACCCAGATGACGTCTCCTCCATCTGGTACATTCTGAATATGTCTTCTAGTTCTCATTGCCGCCCTGGCAGCCAATCTGAGCACCCTGTGGCCTCCTATCAGGTCTAGGAGCTAAACTGGTATCCGGGGTCTTCCTTTTCTGATCGCTGGGGCCTCTGCCCCTACTTACTCCTGAGAAGGGAGATCCCATCCTCCTCATATCTCTCCTGGCTGCGTTGTCACGCCAGATCTTATTCTCAGCACTCTCTGTAGTAAGGGCTCTATTCACTACCTGAGCGTACGTCGTCACTCCAGGTACAGTGGTAATTCAGACATCCCGGGCTATCATAGGCTGCAGCCCCTGAAGGAATCTTTCCTTCCTTGTCCCATTAGTGGGCACCAAGTCTGGAGCAAAACTTGGCTAACCTGTCAAATTTCAGGGCATACTCGGTCACCGACATATTCCCTTGCAAAAGTATACTGAACTCCTTAGCCTTTGCGGGTTTAACGACCTCATTATAATACTTTTCATTGAAGAGGGTTTTAAACTCTTCCCAACCCATTGTGGTTACGTTTCTAGTTTGGGATACCACCTCCCACCAGATCCAGGCATCTTCCCGAAACATATACGTGGCACAGGCCACTATTTCATTGCCCACAACTCTCATAAAGTCCAAAATAGAAGTAATCATGGCCATCCACTGTTCTGCCTTAAGAAGATCTGCCCCACCCTAAAAAATCGGAGGATGCTGCTTCCTGAACCGCTCATATACCAACTCCCAACGGTTCTCCAACTCTGTCTGCTGCTGTACGGCCGGTACTGAAACAGTAGATGGGGCCCCTGATGTAGCGTTCTAAGCCGGAACCTGCTGTTGCCTCAATTGTAGTATCTCTTCATTCTGTCTCTGCAATTGAGCCTGCAAGTCTGCAAGCACCTATTGCCAGTTCTCAGGGGCTGGTGTAGGGTTCTGACCCTGATCATTACTTTCGCCCTGATTCCCAGCACTGGCTGGCTCATTGGATTGCCCTGGAAGCATACTTCCAAGTCTATCTACAACCAATGACTCAGCTTATCAGGAAATAATAATAGTATCTCACATCAACCTGCGGTTCAAAACTGATCGAATAAGCATCCATATGCATTGACAATGCTAATAAGCATCCCAAAAATTCACGTTCAATAATCATGCTAATAAGCAGAGAAATTCATGGTATCACTTAAACAAGATGCTAATAAACATATTCTTGGCATGCATAACCGCTTAACAATGCTAATAAACAATTTCCTTGAGCATACTACGGCGTTAATAAGCATCCTCTATCCAGGGTACACACACAATAACGCTAATAAGCGATACTGACATTCATCAAATTTAGTGATTCTAATAAGCAGTACTATAACATTTATAAGTAGCAATCATGCTAATTAACACGTTCCCAATCTACACACCATAGTCAAGGACCAGGTCCTATCAGAATAACTCATGCTTCTTATTTAAACTAGCAGATAAAGCACACATAGCTCATTTAAGCAAGTATACACATAACTATATTAATAGTTACCTAACCCTGAGTTGAGCTTGTCTTTAGCAGTGAATGTACATGCCCAGTACAACATCAGGAACCCTTAAACCTTGGCTGCTCTGATACCAAGTTGTAACGCCTTGCTAATTAGGGTCCATTACCAAGTGTGTTTAAAACTAGTGCTGGACTTGCTAAACAAGTCATTTGGACTAAATGTGTGATTAAGCTACTAAAGGTTTAGGTACTAAAATTCTTTGATGAACTCAAACGTATTTTCATTAGATTAAAAAAAATGTTCTTTACACGGGATCCCAAAAACATCAGTTTAAAAGTTAATTACAATACTCAGGTTACACAGTAAGCCGACCTAGGCGACAAAAACTGGGTTTAACCCTAGTTTCCTTGAGCATCTCAGTCGTGGTGGTCGAGCGGATTGCATATGTACATATCACTACTATTTCCCTCTGACTCATGGCTGGTTGAGCTTCTCTTTACCTCTACCTGCACCACAAAGTACTTGTGAGCCAGAAGACTCAGCAAGAAAACATAATTAACAGTTCACAAAATAAAATGCCTGTCAAGCAGTAATAACTGAAACTGGTGAGTTCATTAAGCAAACTGGTAACCATGTAGTCACACAAGTGCGTGTCGCACTTTCTTTCAAGTTGTTGGGATCCGAGCCAGTCAAGTGCATGTCGCACTCCCAGGGTGGCCCAGCCATGGTGGCCTACACTCCACGTGCACTATACCAATCTTAGCTTATAAACTAAGTTCTTAAAGCCCTTGACTTATAAGTCAAGCCACCACGTGCCTCCAACTTATAAGTTGAAGCCTTGAGACTCTCGACTTATAAGGTGAGTCTCCCAAAGTCCAATATACTCTCAACTAATAAGTTGATCCTCACTTAACATCCTAATAAATCTCTGGTTTATAAACCAAGCTTCACGATCACAGCAGACAATCACATGTTTCATACAGCATACTTAACAACAATTACAATGCATTATAATACATTCAAACGACAGTGATAGGCATAATCATAATTATGCGCATTACAGTGTACCTAATCAAATATTCGCAAACATAATTATAATCATGTTCATTAACAAAGTCAAAACTTTTTTCATCTCTATATTCACCTCATTGACTAAGCTCTAATCATGCATTCACATAATAGGTGCAGTTTTCTTACCTTCGGTCCGTATGTGAGTTACTAGTGACGACCCTTTAAGTATGATCTCTGATTCAAGCCCTTAGCGTAAACCTAGTCACAACTGTAATAAGGAAGTTCTATCAGCAACAGGTAAATAAAAGCTTCCAGATCAAATCTTAGCCTCTAGGACATCGAATTCTACTTATCAAGGAAGTAGAATCGATCCCGAGCCCAAATGGTTAAGTTCCCAACCTAAAAATCCCATTAAGGCCAAAATTCCCCTTAAGGGCCACGACCCCACAAACCCGAGCCGCGGCCCGCCTCTAATTCCAGAGGCTCGGCCTCCCTGGAAACCAACACGTGCTGCAGCGCGCCCCTGAGGCGCTGCGGCCTGCCTCTGCCTCCGAGCCCTCCTGGCTCGCATTTCTCTTCGCAGGCCGCGACTCACCAGAAAAGAGCCGCGACTTAGCCCCACGAACGCAGAATTTTCTGGGTTTTTCTTTAGCCGAACCCAACTAAATCCCATATAATTCCACCCCAATCTTCCAATTCAATTTCCATAATTAACACAACCCTTTCCAACAACAAAGCCCAGCTATATAACATAGTAAAACTTACAAAATTCTCAAACTCAACCTTCCAACTATCTAGCATGCATATATTTAAACTTCAGCCAACAACCATAGAAACATCAAGAGAAGCTGAGTTTAAATCTTACCTCAGAGACAAAAAACGCCCTTGAACTAATCCCCAAGTCTAACACTTTGATTCCCAAGCTTCGATCTTCAATTTTCCCAAAAATTCCTCAAGCTTCCATGGCTCATAAAGAAAACGAGAGAGAGAGAAAGGGAGCTGCTGTATTTCTTTTCCTTTAATTTCCTTAGCCTTCTCAAATATTCCCACCTCACCCAAACACTATACTTAGACCAAAAATGACCATTTTGCCCCTTACCCTTAGCCTATTTATCAAGTGTTCACAAGGGCAATTTTGTCCTTTACCTCAAATCCCGCTATCCACAATTTACATCTTATAATTCCCGATACTTCCATTATTCTCACATGGTTACCAATAAATTCCCATTACCCAGTAATTCCCAGTAATGTACTAAATTACTAAAATACCCCTAAGCACACCCCGAGCCGGGTATTAAGACCCCGTTGTGACTTTTCTGCTAACTTTCTCATCGAGATCACCTCTCGTCGAGTAATCCAAATATATCCACATAATAATGTGGTCTCAATCACATAAACACATATTTGCATTTATACCCCGAACGGGTCAAATTACTCAAATACCCTTCTTATAAGAAACGGGCCCAGATACACATATTTAATATCTCTAACATGCAAGCATAATCCCGGCCCCCTAAAGTTAATTTGTTAATTTAATTAAATGTTAATATGTTAGTTGTGTAATTGGTTATTTTAGATATATAGTGTTGAATATGTTATTTTAATTTAATTTAATAAAATGTTATGTTAGATATTAGTGGAATATGTTTATAAATAAATGTGAATGTGAATTGTATTTTTAAATTGTATGATAGGTTTTATTAATATAATGAGATGTTTATAATTAGTATATGTATGTTTTAGGACTGGTTTTGTAGTTTTTATGCAGATTTTAAATTTTGGGATAAGTTAGATTACAACCATTATTCTATCGAAATTATAGTAGATTTAGAAATATTAAACATTACAAAATAATTTTAATGTTAGTGTGATTAAATTTTAAGTCTATTAATAAAAATTAATAAAAAAATCATAAAGTGAAAATTAAAAAAATAAATTTACAATTATTAAAATTTATAGATATTTTTGAAAAAAATAAAAAGTGAAAATTAAAATAATAATTTGATAATTATCAAAGAAATTAATAATAATCATTAATAAATTTATAATCAAATATTTGTTTATATAATGAAACTTATAATACATTCATAAATTTGATAATATATATTCATAAAATTAAAAGTGAAAATTAAAATAATAATTTTACAAGTATAAAACTCTATTGTTATTTTTAAAAATTAAAAAGTAGAAATTAATAATAATTATTAAAAGTAAATTAATCAATTTATAATTAAATATTTGTATACTTAACTAATTTTATAATATATTCATAAAATATTATATTATATATTCATAAAATTATAAAGAACTGTATTGTTATTTTTAAAAATTAAAAAGTATAAATTAATAATAATCATTAATAGAAAATTAATAAATTTATAATTAAATATTGTTATATTTAATTAATTTTATAATAAATTCATAAAATTTTATAATATATATTCATAAAATTCTATAGTGAATAATAAAACAATAATTTTACAACTATAAAACTCTTGTTTTTTTAATTAAAATGTATAAATTAATAATAAATTTATAATTAAATATTTATTTATTTTTAAATAATTTATAATAATTTATTGAATTTAATAATTTATTCATAAGATTCAATAACATATCATAATTTACTTAAAAAATTAGTCATTTGGTGATAAAAAAAATTATTACCAAATAAAAGTGATATTTTTATGATTATCACATTGTGATAATTTATTTTCCACTTGAATCAGTTATGACGATTGGCAAGAGTTGAACAACTAATAGAAGATGAAACGTTGATGAGTTTTGGAATGGTTTTCGAGCAGTTATATAAATGGCCAAGAATCATGTGAATGGAAGCTCATGCATTCAGTGTGTCAATATGCTGAGTCAGAAACTCGATGTGGTGGAAGCTCACATACACAGATATGAGTTTTTGCAGCGATACATGAAGTGGACCTACCACGATGAAGTTGATATGCCTCTATTAGTGGACGACGGGGCTCCAGTGACTGATGAGATGATTGACATCATCAATGATGTTATTGGTGAACGAGACACTAACTGTAACGCCCCAACTCCAAGGACCGTTACGGTGTGCCTTGTAAACAGTGCTAAACTCACTAATCGAGTTATTTGGCCAAAATCGTGTAACTAAGTATGATTAGCGGTTTGGGGATTAAAAGTTTTGGATAGGATGTAACATCTCATTACAACGTTTAACATATATGCTGGGATCCCAAAATTATAATTTCAGAGTCTATTACAAGAAAACATTTACAACAGGCCGTTCTATGCGGCAAAACAGGGTTTAACCCTAGTTCCTTCTCAACCTCGGCCATGGTGGAAGAGCAGCTGCATATGTACACCTCATTACCTAAGCTCTCCAACTCAAGGATGGTCCAACTTTCTTTTGCGTTTACCTGCACCACATAGCACCCGTGAGCCGAAGCCCAGCAAGAAAACACAATATAGCATGATATAATATCAATAGTGATTGTATTAACTATTCAGGACCAACAGTCCAACCAATAGGTGACTACCACAAAAAGTCACAAATATGGGGACAACACCCTTTAGCCATGTGACGGTAGGATCACCAGGGCTTAACAAATAAGTGAGAATCTCACTAGCTTTAACATGATAGGTGCATGGTGATTAATCACCAACAAAACCTTCCTCCTGACTCTAGAGTCATAATTGTGGAACAGCGTTCCCTAGCCATGTGACAAACAGTCACCGGGGCCATATGCCCTGGCTCTGAATAACTGGTCTTAGACCAGACAAGCGCTTATAAGTTCATCGACCTTAGGGTCGGTCTAGCGTTAATATCACATATGAGTCATTCAACGCTGATATCGATTAGATCTAATCTTCATTTGGCTCGACGTTCATAACTCTATGCCATCTCTGACTCTTAGGTCAGTAAAACACGACCACTGTTCAACTCATTGTGAACTTGACTAATAAGTCACAGCTTCACAAATGGATCTAACACCATTACCGATTCTGACTAATAAGCCAGTGCCATACACAAGTAAGCCATGCCACCAAACATATATCACATGTCCAATATCCATATACAAGGTATTCAACATGCTTACTTAACTAGTACAAGTACAATTAGGACCATGCACGAACACAGAGGCTCAAGCTCTGAACGATACCATACTCAGTATATAAAGCATGTCCTAATCACATGTTTCTCATGCATCATATGCATTATATTTAACAATCCAACATGCATCAATAATAGCCATTCGTGTCATACTTAATAATCAACCAACATGCATCAAGAATAGCCATGCATGTCACATATACACAGGGTGCAGTTTTCTTACCTCAGATTCGAGCTAGAACCAAAATAAGAACGACCCTTGAGAACGATCAACCTTTAAGCCCTTAGCGGTTACCTAATCATAACCAAACACAGGACATCATCAATAATAATGATCAACATAGGTTTCCACACCAATAACTAGCCTCCGGAAGATCAATCCCAACTAATCCAAGTAGTATGAACACTCCCGAGGCCTATAGCTAAGTTCTCGGGGTCAAAACGAGCAAACGGGGTGAAAACAGGGCAAGGGCTGCGGCCTTGGCACCTTGGGCCGCGGCCCCCAGAATTTTCTGAGGCAAGCGCTGCGGCGCCCAACGCCAAGGGCCGCGGCGCCCAAGAACAGGGCAGCAACCCCCAACCCTGGGCCTTTCCCAAACGTGTTTTCAACTTCTAAAAGCTTCCAAAATCATACCCAAACATTCCCCAATCATCAAAACAAAGTTCCCAAGCTTCCCAAAGCTCCATAACCCTCAAAACCCAAGGTTCAAACCAACCAAAAACTCAACAATTCACAAAGTCCAATTCTAAGCTTAAAAACTTTAGAAACTCAAAACTTCAAACTTAGATTACCTTTGATTGGGTTGTTTTCCGTCAAATCCTTCGGTTAAGAAGCTTCTAATCTTTCCTAGGATCGCTATGCCTCAACCCTCGCTTGATTCCAACTCCTAGAACTCGAAATTCCTTTAAGAAAGCTTCGAACGGTAAAATAGGCTATCGGGAAGGGAGAGAGAGATTTTCTAACGTTCGTTCTTATCTGACAAGCTACTTCAAGCTTAAGTAGCCTCAAATAAATCCTAAGGATCGGGGTCCCGAAAACACCCCCGGGGACATTATAGTCAAAACTTTCAGAATTCCATCCTGATCTCAAATACTCCCAATTTATCATCAAATAAACATTTTTATTACCCCAAACTTGACCCCGTTATGACAAAACCGCTAACTCATAATCTATGATCGTCTCATGCCGAATAGCTTGAATATATCTCCATAATAATAAAATCTCATTCAAAAATTACAACATGCACCCAATTTACAAATATACCCTCAACAAGCCATATTACCAAAATTCCCTTATCATTATAAATACACCCATATGCATGCATTTATCATCATATAATAATATAACTCGCATTAACACACATATAGTCATTTAATACCATAATAAATCAATTATGGCCCTCCCGGCCTCCTAATCAAGGTCCTAGTCCTTATTAGGAAATTCGGGGCATTACAACTATCCCCTCCTTACAGAAATTTCGTCCTCGAAATTTACTCAAACAGATCGGACAACAATTCCATACAATTGACTCCAATTTCTTAGGTCACTTCCTCAACCTCACTATTTCAATAGCATTACCTTAACCCAAGGTATATTCCGTTCGATAGAACCTTACTACCTCTATCACAAATCTGAACTGGCTGTTCCTTACTGGAATACTTAACCTCAACCTTCAGATTCTTATAACTCAACTCACAAGTTCCTTTAACCCATGTCCACCGCATGGAAATACATAATACGTTGTGTACAACTGACAGTGCTAAAATATAACTGATCCAGAATCAACCTATCCAGGATTCAACTGCTGAAATGAACTAGGGCTTAGCTTGCCTGAATTTCTCACCCCTTTCCATGGTGATACTCTAAAGGAAATACATTCTCTTACCTGGAATTCCACATTCCTACTTTTCAATTCAACAAAACTTTTCCATTTATTCTGAGAAGTGAGCATCCAAGCTTCAATCTCTAGTAATCTCATTAATCCCCTGAACCACCTCAGGATCCAGATATACATCAATGCATTCATCTTATAAGATGTTCCTCCAATAATAATTGGATAACCCTCTCTCTCTGATTTACCACCAGTCTGAGAGTAATAATCTGTACTGAATTTTATCTCTATTCTCATGACCTTCTAACCCTTCCAAAACTTGGAAGTCCCTATAAAGTCTTCATCTAATAAGATAGACCTTGAATTTCATGAAGGCACTTTATCCCTTTCACAAGAGATTTGAACACCGATCAGCTGTACCATTCACTTATCCTTACTAACAAAAATATACTCACTTGGACTACTGGTCCACAATGACTCAATGCCAACTCATACTGACCCAATAACCAGGGCAACCCCACCGCGAAACCCATCGCGATGCTATCTTATTCCCATTATAAAATACTCAAAGGCTGTAATGGCCTTGTTGATTCCTGATACTCTGTCTTGACTTGTTAACAGGTTAAGAACTTTACACGTGTCTCATTATATCCCTCTTCATCTCAGGCCATCACTATGAAGATTTCATATCCTGTTACATTTCCACAATGCCTAAATGAGAAGAATAAAAGAATAGCATGAGATTCGTCTAGAATCTCCCAGCTAATCTCAATGTCCATCGGATCCCAAGTCCGATCTCTATACCATAATAAATTCATATCTGTCACTATACAACTCTTAGCTAATCCAGCTAAAGCTTTCCATTCAATCTTTCCCACCTGTGGCTCACTTAACCATCTTTCCCTTTTATCTTCCCTGAGATGATAATCTCAAACAATAAACTGGCCACTTGGCCCACCAGGAACTCTACTCTAGTTCTGGTCAGATCCTTCAATCAACATATTGCATAGGCAATCACTTTTCTATATTACTGGGATGTCATAACAATCCCCTAACTGATCCCGTTCTATAAAAGACCCAGAACACTTTCCCAAGGCACCTGAAACATCTTTACCACCCATGGACTCTCCTGCCCCCAAGGCACTCTTCAACCTTGGCAAATCTCCGCAGAGAAAATACCACAATGTCATCGTCCAAGACGATCACAAATCCCATTCAAATAAACCTTTGAATGCACCATTCATCTGATTCACAAACACTTAGCATTAAACCAATTCTCATGACATATTCAACACTCGCAGTGTTCTAATCTAATATCAACACAATCCTTTATATAATTTCCTCTCTCTGATCTCTAACTGGTTCTAACCAGATCCAAGATCCACCTTAAAGAATTCCATCTTACTCGATAACTAAACCTTTAATTCTTATAAACCGCAGAGCCACTCAAAACAATGTTTACAGCTGATTCCATCTCTAGCACTAATCCAATTACCATTCTAATCTCCCTTTATTAAAGAAGCCCTAACAAACCACCTGGCAACACATTCAGAACCCACAAACTAATCCAGTCTGTCCTGATCTCACTGACACAATCTAGGTGGTATCCACCACGCTAGCTAAGAGTTCCATGCACCTCCTTGCAACAAAACTCTAGCTCTCATTATTGGTATCAAAAACATAAAGAACCATGTACCGTACCAACCAACACAAGGCCTTCCGCTCTCAAGCCCAAGAGTTAATATACTTTTCTTGCCATTTAAGATTGCTTTTTAATTACTTAACCAACCCATATCCTGGATCAAACCAAAGCCTGTTGTTGACGCGGTTCTTCGCCAACAGGTAATTAAGAGAAGAAGAGAAAGGGATTAGTGCTGAATATAGAACCGTCGCAGATATAGAATCTTAGAGAATGAACTAGGTGACTCAAGACACGTTTTTAAGTGGTTCGAAGGTTAAAATCCTTCTACTCCACTAGTCAATATTATTGATATATTATGGGTATTTGGTTACAAAGCATATATCTATTCAGAGACTATTTTTCCCAACCCCTATTAACTCCCAGGTTCTCCATATTTATAGGAGAAGGCACCTGGAATTTGGTAAGGAGGTCATCCCGTGACCTTAATATTTGTCATATCAACTCTGTGACATTCATGATTAATTCCTAAACCTGACACATAAGTATGGTCAAATCGATAGGTAAGGAGATAATGGGCCGCATGGCCCAACCCAGCCGTTGATATCTGAACACGCACGTTTGTGCTGCGTGTCCGAGAAGTCAGGGAGATATCGGACACGTGATGTCAGATATATGCACGTTTATCTTGCGTGTGTTGACTTCACAGAGGGTCAGAGCTCCATACATAGCTCGTGCCATGAGCTGTTCCCCTGACCCGACCTTCGGCCTACGGATTCCTTCCCCCAGTCCTGGGCAACCTTGGCGAGTCCTCAGGGATTGCTCGAGCTAAGAAGGTACGACCTCGAAACGGGAGCTCCGGTCTTGGGGATGTTAATGGGCTAATCGTGATTAGTCCGTAGCTCAGCCTGCTAATCAGCCCGTGGGAAAACCAGGGCGTACATCTGCCCCCCAAGCTCCTGCTCGTGGTACACGACGTCGTATATAAGACCACAGTAGGGGCTTTTAGACTTCCCCATAAACTCTTCGCATTCCACTCTTTACGCAGGCGTCTGATACGTGGAACGTCGTGGGTGGTGACAGTACGTCTTACGAGAACCGCATTTAATGGCCTAGCCTATGCCCAACCGTCGTTTCGTATTTCAAGTGGAAGGCCTCGGATCCCTCACCAGGGCCACCCAAGAGCCTTCTACACGTGATCCTTCTCGTATATAAAAAGGGGGTGTCCATCCCACGCACGGGCCACCCTTTCATTCAAAATTTTCCAAATCTCCTTTTCTCTTCCTTCTCCATATTTCAGAAGAACGAAACCCTCAACCCTGTTGCTGCCATTTTCATCGTTCACGAAGCTTAGGCGCACGGATTTCTCCGAAGCTTTGGAAGCTACTACACCGACGAAGCTCCTACCAATGCAACGCCCTCGTCTATCTCCCAGCCATACACTGTAAGTTTCCTGACCCTGTTCACTTTGAAAACATGCTACTGTAGCTTAGGAAAATTTTTCACTGTAGCCGCATGCAAGGGTTTTCTGGGTTGTGTGGATATGGAGGGTGACAGCCCTTTTTAGGTTAGGGCACATTGGTTGTAAGAAATCACTTTAGAGTATGGGTTTCAAGGTGCTTTTTCTGGACAAATTTCTGGGTAGGAGTTTTGGGAATTTTTGGGTGCAAAACCGGGTAGCTTAGGGAACATGCCTCACAAGCGGTTTTGTAATTTTCCGCCTATTGAAACTTTCCCCCCAAGGAAAATTCTATTCTGAATCCCCTGACACGCGAATTCCGAGTAATCTGGGATCTGTTGGGAGCATACGCGTGTGTTCACTGAACCGCGTGGTTCCACTCTCCACGAGCTGGGCTTACCTTAGCTCGTGCATATAATAATTGCTTCTTCCTTCTGCTGGGGTCGCCTTTTCTAAAATGTTTTCTTTTGTTCGCTAGGCGACCAGATGGCTCCAAAAAAGAACCTCCCTCAGAAGAACGATGGAAGCTCGGCCTCCCAGCAGGAAAAAGGAAAGGTGGTGATGCCTAGCTCCCCGATCCCCCGCTTCGGGCCGGCCGTGGAGAAGGAGGTCGAGGTGGCCCCCGACGCATTCTTTGAGGCGGAGAGAATCGTCTCAAAGATAACCGACCAAATGAAGATCAACAAACTCTTCCTCGCTCACAACATTCCACTGGGGAAAGCCTCCGTTATTGCCCGACCTGCCGCGGATGGCGAGCGGAGCTGCACGCCGCTCGATGAATCGTTTGCGGCCTGGAGCGGTGAACACTTCAAGGTAGGGGCCTTCCTTCCCCTGGATCAGTACTTCGCTGATTTCCTGAACTACGTGGGGTTGGCCCCTTTTCAGCTCCCCCCCAACTCCTACCGTCTGCTGGCAGGGTTGAGGTATTTATTCAAGAAGTAGGAGTGGGAGGTCCCTACTCCTGCTGATATTTTATATTTCTTTTGCCTCAAAGCCAGCTCGGATCAGCGGGGGCGAGGTGACGGGTTTTACTATTTAACCCATTTTCCCAATACGGTGGCGGTGATTGAGCTGCCCAGCCACCCAAATGACTTCAAGGACCAGTTCTTCATGTCAACTGGGTTCCGGAACTGCGACCACCACTATTTCAATCGTCCTCGTAAGTAATCCCTGATCTTAGCTCGCCTTTTAAGTGTTATTTTATTTTAGCTCCTCCCGTATTCCATTCTAATTCCAGCCAATCCTGCAGCCATCTACGCGAGGACTGAAAAGTCTGTGACCCTCGGGGGCCAATATGAAACACTGGCGGGCTTGCCCCCTAGTGAGAAGGACTATCGCGTGCTCGTGACGGACGAGACGATGGTGTTCTGCAAACTGATCTTCCCAAATCAGACCCTGAACCTAAAGAGGCCCCGGGGGCCGCTCCCAGCTCGCGACAACAGACCTATCATCGTGGAGGAGGTCGCAGCAGAGGAAGATGAGGAGGACGAGGCGGCTGAAGTTTCGCTCGTGAGGAATAGGAAGAGGACCTTGGAGGTCGCCCAGAGGATGGGCGAGGAGAGGGTCCAATCCGGAGCAGCCGCGGGTCCTTCTAGCCAAGGTAACCCTTACTTGTTTAAGAGTCTAGATAGGGCCACTGCAGACCCCCGGCTGGTTAGGTTCAATCCTAGGCAGATCGTCCATCGTCACCGAAGGGATCCGGACCTGAACACACTCCTGCTCCATTGTGTTGACCAAGAGAGCCGGCCTAGGGGTACCGTAGTAGTAGATAACACCCTAGCTTTTAGGTCGATCTTATTCGAGGAGTATGGGACCAACCTACGCACATGGCCATCACTCCAGAGGGGTATCTATTCTCCAGGGCTTAGGCAGTATGTAGAAGAGTCTAGCCCTGAGTCAGAACCGGACCTAGAACCTGCGCCAGTTCGTGAAATAATCGTCTTAGGTTCTTCCAGCTCGGGGGGTAGGGCTCCCTCAGTATTCATATACTTTTTTAGCTTTAACCTTTTGTCTTTATCTTTGCATGATTGCTAACTTGTAATAACCATGTTTTTTTTTTTTTGACAGAAGAGATGTCTCAGCCCGAGGATAGCTTGCGGGGCATAGTCTTCGGGGGGAACCCCCCAGCCGGGCCAAGAGCGAAAAGGCTCCGGGGTTCCAAGAGCTCTGCCGGGGTCTCCACTAAATCTCCTGCAAAGGAGAAGGAGAAAACCCCGCCAGTCCAGGTCGTGGGGGCGATCCTTCCAGCTGCCGGAGCAGGACAAATGCCTCCACCGCCTCAGCGAGTTCCGCCTGCCCCCCAGGACGGAGGAATGGAGATCGGGATTTCTTCTGCGGCGGTCTCCGATGTACGCATCCCGGTCAATGCCCAGGACCTGGAGAAGATCCCAGAGGTCTTTCGGGGAACGATGTACGAATCGGCGAGCTACGCCGTTTACCATATCTATAAGTTCACCGAGAAGGAACTCCGGACTATTGAGACGATGAGCCTGGTTGACGTCATGGACTCTTCCATGAGCATGACCCAAACGGTAAGCTGCCCTATTCTTTTAAAGCTTTTACCATTACACTTTGCCTTATTTTTTCTCTGAGCCAGTTTATCTTTCATTCCTCGCAGGGTGTCGTCACCCTTCACCGAAGCATCATCAGGGCCAGGACTCAGCTCGATGACATGAGGACCGAGCACCAGGCCACCCTTCAGAAGGTTAAGGTGGCCAAGGATGCCCTGACGACCTCGAAGGGCGAGTTGGAGAGGGCCCAGGTCGATCTGGAGAAGACCCGCTCGAAGGTCCAGGAGCTCGAGACATCCCTTGCCACCTCGCAGGCGGACCTTGGGGCAGCGAGGACATAAATCCAGGCCGCCCTGGAGGAAGAGAGGACCATCTCAGAGCAGTCCATGCAGGATCTGTTCTACCACTGTTGGCTCCATAATCCGGAGGCTAACTTCTCTTTCATGCCACCGAATTTCTGGGCGCGCTTGTTGGTGAAGTTCCAAGCTCGCCTCGACAAAGAGGCGCCACATTCGGAGACTGGGGAAGCCTCTGGTGCGGCGGAGCAAGATGAAACGGCGACCTCCAAAGGGCCGAATGACGGAGCTTAGGGCGCTCTTCTCTTTTTCTCTTTATATATTTTGAAGTATTTTTTGTAACTTTTGCATGAGGTGTCTTTACCTCGAGACAATTTACCTTGCGCTTTTAACTCATATTTTTTCATGCTTTCGGCTACAATATATATATCTTTTTTTTGATAAACTTAGCTCGTGTTAATTTTTATCCATATCTTGAACTCTTTGAGAAGAACAACGATAAATAGATTTAAATTAACTTCCAAGTTTTATGACCTAGTTAAAACCAGGAACTTATTTTGAAAACTTAGTTCGTGTTAACTTTTATCCATATCTCGAGTTCTTTAAGAAGAAACATGATCAATAAATTTAAGTTAACTTCCAAGTTTTTATGACCTAGTTAAAACCAGGAACTTATTTTGAAAACTTAGTTCGTGTTAACTTTTATCCATATCTCGAGTTCTTTAAGAAGAAACACGATCAATAAATTTAAGTTAACTTCCAAGTTTTTATGACCCAGTTAAAACCAGGATAGGACTTAGTTGGCGTTAACCCTTATCCGTGTCTCGAGCTCTTTAAGAAGAGCAACGATCCATAGATAAAAATCAACATCTAAGTCATTAAGGAGACCTGGTTATATCCAGGTACCATATGCCCCCCAAGTAACTGGGAAATGGTCTTTCGTGGTTACTTTAAGATTACAATTGCAAATGTGCGTAAAAAGATGATTTTTATTAATATATTGAAAGTGAACTTCCAGGCCTTACAAGTGGATCATTGATAATATTTCTTTAAGTGGATGGCGTTCCAGGTCCGTGGTACGGCTCCTCCATCAAGTCGGGCTAACTTATAAGTTCCCTCCTTGACGATTTCGATGACCTGGTATGGTCCTTCCCAGTTTGGTCCCAACACTCCATCTTTGGGATCTTTTTCCGGCCAGGAAAACTCTCCTTAGGACCAAGTCGCCAAAGCTAAAGGCGCGTTTTTTGACTTTAGAGTTGAAGTAGCGAGTGATCTTCTGCTGATAATGGGCGAGCTGGAGTTGCGAATCTTCTCGCCTTTCATCAATTAGATCGAGGGAATGGCACAGGAGCACATGGTTCTGATCTTGGTCGTAAGACTGGACTTTATGTGACAGAACCTCAACTTCCACGGGGAGGACTGCTTCACTCCCAAAGGTTAGGGAGAAGGGAGTATGACCCGTAGGAGTCCGATGCGAGGTCCGGTATGCCCATAGGACCTGGGGGAGCTGTTCTGGCCAGACCCCCTTTGCCTCATCTAATCTTTTCTTGAGGCTCGCCTTTAGAGTCTTGTTGACAGCCTCGACCTGGCCGTTCGCCTGAGGATAGGCCACGGAGGAGAAGCTTTTTACAATCCCGTGCCTTTCACAAAACTCGGTGAACAGGTCGCTATCGAACTAAGTGCCGTTGTCGGAGACGATTTTCTTCGGCAGACTCAATCGACAGATGATGCTTTTAACCACGAAGTCGAGTACCTTCTTCGATGTTATTGTTGCCAATAGCTCTGCCTCGGCCCACTTAGTGAAGTAGTCTATGGCTACCACGGCGTAACGGACCCCGCCCTTTCAAGTGGGCAGGGCGCCCACTAGGTCTATTCCCCAAACAGCAAACGGCCAAGGGGCTGAGATCATCCTCAGCTCGACTGGAGGAGCTCGGGCAACTACAGTGAATCGTTGGCATTTGTCGCACTTCTTCACGTATGAGATCGCGTCTTTGGACAGAGTTGGCCAGTAATAACCTTGCCTGAGAACCTTTAAGGCCAGGCTTTGCCCCCCTGCGTGGTCTCCGCAGAATCCTTCGTGAATTTCCTGCAGGATGGCCTTCGCCTCACCTGGAAGAACGTATCGGAGGAGAGGTAGGGAGTGCCCACGTCGGTACAATAACCCATCAACTATTGTATATCTAGGGACTTGATATAGGACTCGCCGCGCGTCGTTACGTCCTTCAGGCAGCTTGCCCTCGACGAGATATTCAAGGATGGGGGTCATCCAGGTAGGTCGAGCATCAATCATCTCGACCTCTGCCCGATCTCCTTCTATACTTGGTTTCTCCAAGAATTCTATTGGCACCAACCCCAGGGTTTCCGTCTCTCCCGAGGTGGCGAGTTTGGCAAGGGTATCCGCATTGGCGTTCTGTTCTCGAGGTATCTGTTCGATCGATCCTCGCTCAAATGTGGACAACTCGGCTTTTACCTTTGCCAAATAGGCGGCCATCTTGGGCCCCCGTGCCTGATATTCGCCCAGAACCTGATTTACCACGAGCTGGGAGTCACTAAAGCACTGGACGGAGCTCGCCTTTAACTCATTGGTTATCCTCAACCCGGCAAACAAAGCTTCGTATTCCGCCTCATTGTTGGAGGCCTTGAACCCGAACCTTAACGCCGAGTGGAACCTATGTCCCTCGGGGGAGATCAGAATGATTCCGGCCCCAGAACCGTTCTCGTTGGATGAACCATCCACAAAAATCTTCCACAATGATTCGGGCGAGGTGAGCTGAGATGAGCCTTCTGATGGATCCTCCTGGAATCCCGTGCACTCTGCCACGAAGTCGGCCAAGGCCTGACTTTTTATGGAAGTTCGTGGAGTATAGAAAATCTCGAACTGACTGAGTTCGACCGCCCACTTTAACAAATGTTTCGATGCTTTAGGTTTTTGCAAAACCTGCCTTAGAGGCTGATCGGTCATGACGTGTACTGAGTGGGACTGGAAGTACGGTCTGAGCTTTCGCAAGGCTGTGATTAGGCAGAACGCCAATTTTTCCATCAGTGGGTACTGTGATTCTGCTCCGAGGAGTCTCTTGCTGATGTAATAAACTGGCTTCTGAACTTGGTCTTCCTCTCGTACTAGTACGGCGCTGGCCGCGTCCTTAGTGACGGCTAGGTAGAGGAAGAGAGACTCTCCTGCCTTGGGCTTGGATAGCACAGGTGGTTCGGCCAGATGTGCCTTCAGGTCGAGGAATGCGCTTTCGCATTCTACTGTCCATTTAAACTTCTTGTTTCCCCGGAGGAGGTTGTAGAAGGGCAAACATTTATCGGTTGACTTGGAAATGAACCGGTTGAGTGCTGCTACCCTTCCTGTGAGGCCTTGGACATCTTTCCGCGACCTGGGGGAAGGAAGCTCGAGCAGTGACCTGATCTTGTCGGGGTTTGCCTCGATTCCTCGGGTATTAACTATGAACCCCAGGAATTTCCCGGATGCGACACCAAAAGTGCATTTATGGGGATTGAGCCTCATGTCGTATTTCCGTAGTATTTTAAAACATTCTTCCAGGTCGGAAACATGGTTTTCGACAGTCTTTGACTTGATGAGCATGTCATCAACATATACTTCCATGTTCTTTCCGATCTGGTCCGCGAACATTCTGTTTACTAGCCTTTGGTAGGTAGCTCCGGCGTTCTTCAGACCGAACGGCATGACCTTGTAGCAATAGACATTAGTCGGGGTCATGAAGCTAGTGTGTTCCTGATCCGCCGTATTCATCGCAATCTGATTGTAGCCTGAGTATGCGTCCATAAAGGACATGAGCTCGTGCCCCGCCGTGGCGTCCACCAGCTGGTCGATCCTTGGCAATGGAAAACAATCCTTGAGGTAGGCCTTATTCAGATCGGAGAAGTCAATGCAAGTCCGCCATTTCCCGTTGGGTTTCGGAACTAGCATGGGATTGGCGATCCAAATGGGAAATTTGGCTTCCCGGATAAAGCCACATTTTTTGAGTCGGGCTACCTCTTCTTCTAGGGCTTCAGCTCGGGTTGTTCCTAAACGCCTTTGCTTTTGAGATTTGGCAGGAACGCTTTTATCCAGATGGAGCGTGTGCATGATGACACTAGGGCTAATTCCTACCATATCCTCGTGGGACTAGGCAAATACATCTAAATTAGCCCGGAGGAACGTAACCAGCTCCGTCTTCCTCTTGCTACAGAGGTTTTTCCCGAGCTTGACCATCCGTGATGGAATTTGCGGATCGAGGTTCACCTCCTCGAGCTCCTCAATGGCGTGGAGCCCGGATCTATCTTCTCCTACTCGGGGGTCAATGTCCTCACTCAAGGCGACCTTTTCCTCTTCGGCGCTCTGAGGTTTTTCAATCTCAGGATCCACCAAGGGTCCCTGAGATTCCTCTTTGCCCTGAATGGCCATTGCCAGCTGCCCGGGTTTAGATTTTCCCTTCATGGAAATGCTGTAGCATTCCCTGGCAGCGAGCTGATCGCCATTGATAGTAAAAATTCCGGTTGAAGTAGGGAACTTCATGGCGAGGTGTCGAATGGAAGTGACAGCCTCGAAAGCTATGAGGGTAGGCCGGCCTAAAATGGCGTTGTAGGCAGCGGAGCAGTCAATGACCATGAACTCAAGTAGCTTGGAGACTGTTCAAGATTCTTCTCCTAGGGTGATCACCAGCTCGATCGTCCCTATCGCTGCCGACCCTTCTCCCGAAAAGCCATACAACATCATGGAGGTCGCCTTTAGCTCGGCGACAGTCAATCCCATCTTTTCTAAGGTGGATCGGAATAGGAGGTTTACCGAGCTTCCGTTGTCCACCAACACTCTCCTTACTCTCCGGTTGGTGAGTTGGACTGCTACGACCAAGGGATCATTATGAGGGAATTGGACATGGCCTGCGTCTTCCTCCGTAAAAGTGATCGGTTGCTTTTCTAACCGTTGTTGTTTCTACTGACACTGCTCCGGGACGAACTCCGCTCCGTTGAGGGCCTTTAATTCATTCACATATCTCTTCTGGGCGCCTCTGCTCGTTCCAGCCATGTGCGGTCCTCCAGAGATGGTGGATATCTCTCCTTCGACCACGGGAGGAGGGACGTCCTGATCTACACGAGGCCTGGGCTAACTGGCTGGGACTTCTGGAGCGGGTCGACTCACTGGGACCCTGTTTCGTGAGTATTGTGCCAAGGGGCCTGCTCGGATGAGAGTCTCGATCTCATCTTTTAGATGCCTGCAATCGTCGGTATTGTGGCCGACGTCGTTGTGAAAGCAGCAGAATTTGGAAGTGTCTCTCTTTCCCTTGTGGTGTTTCAATGGTTCCGGCCTCTTCCAGGGGACCCGAGTAGAGTTGGCCGGGAAGATACTTTCCCTGGACTGGGTGAGCTCGGTATATGTTGTGAACACAGGCTTGAACTTATCCACGGACTTATTCTTCTTTTGACCGTGCTGACTGTTTTCACCATTCCCCTTTCTTTTGCCACCACCGGGCTGGTTGTTCTGCGCAACGTCGGGGGTCGCCATCACGATCTCCGTCCCCGTTCCAGGGGGCTTCTCGGGAACCTGGCTGGTCCCCGCGGCTGAAGCTTCAGCTTCTTCCAAGTTTATCCACTCTTGGGCTCTGTTAAGGAATTCGTTAACCGAGTTGACTCCCTTCCTCTGAATGTCTTTCCACAGGTCTCCCCCGACCAGGATTCCGGTTCTCATGGCCATGAGTTGGAGCTATCATCTGCGTCCCTGGCCCGAGCAGCGACATTTGCGAATCTGCTTAAGTAGGCTTTCAGCGTCTCACCGGGCTGCAGCCTTACGTTGGCTAGGGAGTCGGCCTGAACACGGGCGGCCTGAGAGGTGCGGAACGCCCTTTTGAAATCAGCTGAGAAGGTCTTCCAGGAGCTGATTGACTGTTTTTTACTCTGCTTGAACCACTGCCTGGCAGGTCCAGTCAGTGTGGAAGGGAAGATCAAGCAACGCAGCTCCGGGCCAATGTTATGGGCCATCATTAGGGTGTTGAACATCCCTAAATGGTCTGACGGATCTCCGTCCCCATTGAACTTCGACAAGTGAGGCATACGAAAACCAGATGGGTATGCCGTCGCTGCTATGTTGGGGGCGCAGAGTTCCATCTCGTCTCCCAAATCATATTCGTCGCTTTCTTTTTCTGATAGGAGCTTCCTCATCAGTTCCTCCATCTGAGTTAGGCGCTCGAGGGTTTGGTCCTGAGATCCTGGGTCATTCCGGGGCTGCTCAACAGCTCCGGACCCATTGTACATATTAGGTGGGTTATTGCCCCTCCTATCTTAAGATAGGTTATTTGGGACATTCCCTCCGTTATGTACCTCGGATCGGACCCTCCCCGAGCGAGCCTGGCTACCATCTCTAGCTCGATCCTCTCTGTGAGAGTTGAGGCGATCTCGAAGGTCGCCTCCCTGAGTGGTCTGGTGGCTTTGTGCCGAACTTAGTCGCTGACGCAGGTCTCCTCCAGAGAGATCACTCCGGCGACTGTCTGTCCAATGACTCCTGCGGGATAGGCTTGGAGTCCGCCTTTGGTGGTGAGGACCTGAGCTTCCTTCAGGCACCCTGCTACAGCGAGAAGGTCCCGCTGATGGTGGGTTTCTCCTACTACTTCCGTAAGCTGGGATGTCTCGGACGGGCCGAGGAGGAGACGGATATCTGGTCGGAGATGGAGGATGCCTGACTGGAGAAGCAATCCTGGTTCCGTCTGGGCGGATCAAATTTGGTGGGGGCCTTTTGGCCCTGCCAACTTGTTGGTCCCGCGCCGGGTGATCTCGACGGGGCACAGGATGGTCTTCGGGGACGGGCTGACATCGTGGGCCCTCCCCGGATCTCCTTCGGGAATTCCCTCGAGCTCTCCCGGGCGTTCTCGAGGAAGGTTGAGAGCTAGGAGTTGACGTCCTGACCGAACGGCTGTATTGCTGTTGTCCAGTCCCAGGCATTCTCTTGAAGTTGGCCTCTCGATGGTGCGATGAAGGGGTGGAGTTGGCTGCCGGAAGTCTATCCGAACGGCTATGCCTGGACCGATTACCCCGGCGAGACTTTGGAGCCTCACCTTGCCTCTCTCCAATGTTAATGTTGGTTGTGAGAGGGGGTAGTCGGGCCAGAATATCCTGGATTTGCTGACTGGCTGCTGCTAACTGGTTCCTCAGTTGAGCATTCTCCATCTCCACCGCAGTATAATAACACGGGTTCGGATTAGGTGGCCGTGGCGCCGAACTACCTGTATCGTCCTGGCCCGCCGGCTGCTTTCTTGGCCTCTGTTGGACTTCAGGAATTTGTTCATCAGGGATGGCAATATGATGAGCCTCCTGCCCATCATGCTGCTCTGTTCCGTTGCCATGCCTGGACCGAGTGGTCACCATAGTTGGATGTTTGCGGCAGCACTAATCGAACTTGCTCTCAATGAAAGCACCAAACTGTTGACGTGGTTCTTCGCCAACAGGTAATTAAGAGAAGAGAAAGGGATTAGTGCTGAATATAGAACCGTCGCAGATATAGAATCTTAGAGAATGAACTAGGTGACTCAAGACACGTTTTTAAGTGGTTCGAAGGTTAAAATCCTTCTACTCCACTAGTCAATATTATTGATATATTCTGGGTATTTGGTTACAAAGCATATATCTATTTAGAGACTATTTTTCCCAACCCCTATCAACTCCCAGGTTCTCCATATTTATAGGAGAAGGCACCTGGAAGTTGGTAAGGAGGTCATCCCGTGACCTTATTATTTGTCATATCAACTCTGTGACATTCATGATTAATTCCTAAACCTGACACATAAGTATGGTCAAATCGATAGGTAAGGAGATAATGGGCCGCACGGCCCAACCCAGCCGTGGATATCTGAACACGCACGTTCCTGCTGCGTGTCCGAGAAGTCAGGGAGATATCGGACACGTGATGTCAGATATATGCACGTTTATCTTGCGTGTGTTGACTTCATAGAGGGTCAGAGCTCCATACATAGCTCGTGCCACGAGCTGTTCCCCTGACCCGACCTTCGGCCTTCAGATTCCTTCCCCCAGTCCTGGGCAACCTTGGTGAGTCCTCAGGGATTGCTCGAGCTAAGAAGGTACGACCTCGAAACGGGAGCTCCGGTCTTGGGGATGTTAATGGGCTAATCGTGATTAGTCCATAGCTCGGCCTGCTAATCAGCCCGTGGGAAAACCAGGGCGTACACCTGTCATAACCAGCGTTATCAGAATCACTGATGAGTCCTTTCCGTAACCTAACTCATCTTTTAAATTGCCAATACCATATTACATTCTCATCACAGCATAACCATGTGATCTACATATACCATCCCTATACCCTTCTCTATATACACTAACAAAGGAATAGCATGGCACCAAAGACAAACAGCATAACTCAAAACTCAGAACTAGGAAACTGACCTGTCACCACTGAGGAACTAGTCTCGATCTCAGACTCTGATTGCCCTGGAATAAACACTCGAGTTGGAATCAAGTTGTTTATCCTCCTTTGCTCAAGCTCTCTTAGCCTTGGGAAATTCTTCTTACGATGTCCAAACATCCTACATGAGAAGCATGCCCTTGCTCGACACACACCAAGATGATGCCTCTTGCACTGCGTGCATATTGGACGAGTCTTCCAGCTTTCATTCTTACTTGTTCCAATAAGTGGAGGTACCACTATCTGAGCTTCGTGCTCTCTAGCACTCTGCTGCCCAATTTGATGTCTTGCGCTCTCAACAGCAAGAGCCTTCCCTACCACCTGAACATAGGTAGAGACTTCATGCACTGAGGCAACTCTAATGCCCTGAACTATTCCAGGATTTAACCCCTGAATAAACTTTTCCTTCCGAGCTATATCTGTGGGTACCATGTCAAAAGCAAACTTGGCCAACCCATCAACTTTATTAACATACTCGGCTACTGATGCCTTTCCTTGAACGAGATTCAGAAACTCATTCATCTTAACGGTCTTGCCATATCACAATAATACCTCTCATTAAACAACTGCCTGAATTCTTTCCAATCCATCACAGTTGTGTCTCGTGTCTGGGACACTACCTCCCACCACGTCCAGGCATCATCCTGCAGTACACATGTAGCATAGATCACCCTATCGTGACCCACCAGTCCCATACTATCAAGAATGGAACTGATCATGCCCATCCATTGCTCAGATCTGAGTGGATCTAGGCCTCCCTCGAAGATTGGAGGGTAATACTTCAGGAATCTTCCATAGAGGAATTCCCATCTACTCTCAACGCTAGGCTGAGCTAAAGCTAATGCCACTCCTGGCATAGCAGAGGAAGAGGTACTCCCCAACAGACTCCGCTGTTGCTTCAAATACCTAATCTCTTCCTCATGCCTCTGCAATCTTAATTACAAATCTGTAAGCATCTGCTGAGAATTCATAAGTTCAGATGAAGAACTGATACCCAGGATGTAACTCCCGGCCCCTGTATAAACACCACCAGGCCTCATTATCTGCCTTGAATATAAACCTACTGATTGAATCTGTAGTCAATAACTTGACCCATTAATCACAATAAGCATATCAAGGGCTTTCCCCCACGGGATAAATCTTACCACACAACAATCATAAACCAATTGCAGTGCTAGAAACATGCCCATGGCATTCATACACTATTCATATTCCATGCTCTTCCAACATTCACACCATGCCTCCAACTCCAGCATGTAAATATCACAGTTATATATATTCACAAAGTAGGTAATCATATGATCACAATCATATCTATATTCACGGAGCATATAATCATATAGTCAAGAGCCAAGCTCTATCAGAATCTCATGCTCCCTAATACAATGTGCAGGTAAAACATTTAAATTCTATTTAAGCAGCTATGCACATAACTACAGAAATAGTTACCATTCCATGAGTGAAGCTATCTTCAGTGAAGAGTGTACCTACCCAGATTGTCTTTAGGAACCATAAACCTTGGCTTACCAAGTTGTAACGCCCCAACTCCAGGGATCGTTATGGTGTGCCTTGTAAACAGTGCTAAACTCGCTAATCGAGTTATTTGGCCAAAATCGTGTAACTAAGTATGATTAGCGATTTAGGGATTAAATTTTTTGGATAAGATGTAACGTCTCATTACAACGTTTAACATATATGCTGGGATCCCAAAATTATAATTTCAGAGTCTATTACAAGAAAACATTTACAACAGGCCGTTCTATGCGGCAAAACAGGGTTTAACCCTAGTTCTTTCTCAACCTCGGCCGTGGTGGACGAGCAGCTGCATATGTACACCTCATCACCTAAGCTCTCCAACTCAAGGATGGTCCAGCTTTCTTTTGCCTTTACCTGCACCACATAGCACCCGTGAGCCAAAGCCCAGCAAGAAAACACAATATAGCATGATATAATATCAATAGTGATTGTATTAACTATTCAGGACCAACAGTCCAACCAATAGGTGACTACCACAAAAAGTCACAAATATGGGGACAACACCCTTTAGCCATGTGATGGTAGGATCACTAGGGCTTAACAAATAAGTGAGCATCTCACTAGCTTTAATAGGATAGGTGCATGGTGATTAGTCAGCAACATAACCTTCCTCCTGACTCTAGAGTCATAACTGTGGAACAACGTTCCCTAGCCATGTGACAAACATTCACCGGGGCCATATGCCCTGGCTCTGAATAACCGGTCTTAGACCAGACAAGCGCTTATAAGTTCATCGACCTTAGGGTCGGTCCGGCGTTAATACCCCATATGAGTCATTCAACGCTGATATCGATTAGATCTAATCTTCATTTGGCTCAGCGTTCGTAACGCTATGCCATCTCTGACTCTTAGGTCAGTAAAACACGACCAGCGTTCAACTCATTATGAACTTGACTAATAAGTCACAGCTTCACAAATGGATCTAACACCATTGCCGATTCTGACTAATAAGCCAGTGCCATACACAAGTAAGCCATGCCACCAAACATATATCACATGTCCAATATCCATATACAAGGTATTCAACATGCTTACTTAACTAGTACAAGTACAATTAGGACCATGCACGAACACAGAGGCTCAAGCTCTGAACGATGTCATACTCAGTATATAAAGCATGTCTTAATCACATGTTTCTCATGCATCATATGCATTATATTTAACAATCCAACATGCATCAATAATAGCCATGCATTGCATACTTAATAATCAACCAACATGCATCAAGAATAGCCATGCATGTCACATATACACAGGGTGCAGTTTTCTTACCTCAGATTCGAGCTAGAACCAATATAAGAACGACCCTTGAGAACGATCAACCTTTAAGCCCTTAGCGGTTACCTAATCATAACCAAACACGGGACATCATCAATAATAATGATCAACATTGGTTTCCGCACCAATAACTAGCCTCCGGAAGATCAATCCCAACTAATCCAAGTAGTAGGAACACTCTTGAGGCCTATAGCTAAGTTCCCGGGGTCAAAATGAGTTAACGGGGTGAAAGCAGGACAAGGGCTGCGGCCCTGGCACCTTTGGCCGCGGCCCCCAAAATTTTCTGAGGCAAGCACCACGGCGCCCAACACCAAGGGCCGCGGCGCCCAGCAAGGTCAGAATTGGGGCACCTGCTTCATCGAGCTAGGGCTATTCCCAAATGTGTTTTCAACTTCTAAAAGCTTCCAAAATCATACCCAAACAATTCCCCAATCATCAAAACAAATTTCCCAAGCTTCCCAAAGCTCCATAACCCTCAAAACCCAAGGTTCAAACCAACCAAAAACCCAACAATTCACAAAGTCCAATTGTAAGCTTAAAAACTTTAGAAACTCAAAACTTCAAACTTAGATTACCTTTGATTGGGTTGTTTTCCGTCAAATCCTTCTGTTAGGAAGCTTCTAATCTTTCCTAGGATCGCTATGCCTCGACCCTCGCTTGATTCCGACTCCTAGAACTCGAAATTCCTTTAAGAAAGCTTCGAACGGTAAAATAGGCTATCGGGAAGGGAGAGAGAGATTTTCTAACGTGCGTTCTTATCTGACAAGCTACTTCAAGCTTAAGTAACCTCAAATAAATCCTAAGGCTCAGGGTTCCGAAAACACCCTCGGGGACATAATAGTCAAAACTTCCAGAATTCCATCCTGATCTCAAATACTCCCAATTTATCATCAAATAAACATTTCTATTACCCCAAACTTGACCCCGTTATGACAAAACCGCTAACTCATAATCTATGATCGTCTCATGCTGAATAGCTCGAATATATCTCCATAATAATAAAATCTCATTCACAAATTACAACATGCACCCAATTTACAAATATGCCCTCATCAGGCCAAATTACCAAAATGCCCTTATCATTATAAATACACCCATATGCATGCATTTATCATCATATAATAATATAACTCACATTAACACACATATAGTCATTTAATACCATAATAAATCAATTATGGCCCTCCTGGCCTCCTAATCAAGGTCTTAGCCCTTATTAGGAAATTCGAGGCATTACACTAATGAAGAAGGCGTAAATGATGGAATTTCAAATGGTGGTGCCAGTAGTGCGGAGAATCAATTTGATGACCTGTTTCAAGAGGTCGAAGCTGAGTTATACCTTGGTTGTACTTGGTTGTCTTCCTTGAACTTCTTGGCGAAGATGTTGTACATGAAGGTTATGAATAAATGGACAAATAGTTCCTTTGATGAACTTTTGAAGTTTTTGAAATTTGCATTCTCGAAGGAGAATAAGATTCCGGCTTCATACTATGAGTCTAAGAAAAAAATGAGGAAGTTGGAGTTAAGTTATCAATCAATCCATGCTTGCATGTACAACTGTTGTTTGTTCTAGAAGGAGAATTCCAAAAAATAGAGTTGTCATGTATGTGGTGAGAGGAGATGGGTTGACAAAGACACAAAGGGGAAAAAAGTCGCTCAGAAAGTGTTGCAGTACTTCCCTTTGACTCCTAGGCTGAAGTGTCTTTATGGTTCATGACATACATCAAAGGATATGACAAGGCATAGTACGGGACGATCGAAAGAAGATGGTGTGATGAACCATCCTGTTGATGGGGCTGCTTGGAAAAAATTTCATTCTAGATATCAAGATTTTGCCAGAGACCCCAGAAACGTTCGAATGGGTTTGACTGCTGATGGTTTTAATCCATTTGGTAACATGAGTCTATCTTACATCATGTGGTTGGTAATATTCTGCACACAGAGTATGCCTCCTTGGTTGTGCATGAGAGATTCATCATTCTTGTTGACCTTACTGATTCCCGGGCCAAAATCACCTGGGAAGGACATGGATCTCTTTTTGAGGCATGAGGTAGACGAATTGAAAAAGTTGTGGGATGAAGGAGTTCAAACCAGAGACGCCGCAATGAACAATGTATTCAAAATGCGTGCAACACTGTTATGGACTATCAATGATTTTCTAGCCCGTAGTAGTTTGTCTGGTTGGAGTGGCTAAGGATATATGGCATGTCCTTCATGCAAGAAGACACTTCATCATGTCGGGTAATTGGGAAGACAACTTATGTTGGTCATAGAAGATTTTTATCTTCTACGTATAAGTGGAGGACGAGTCGATTGTTTGATTGGAATTATAAAAAAGGGCATCCTCCAAGAAAATTCAGTGGTCAAGATATACTCGAACAATTAGCGCATGATCCAGATCTTTTGCCGGGTAAACATGTCAGGTTCGGAGGTGTGATAAGAAATCGAGATCTAAAAGAGCTTAATTGGAGTAAAAAGAGTATTTTCTTTGAACTCGATTTACTGAACCGAACTTGAACTGAAGCAAATTTTAGATTTGATGCCATCTTACCCTAATCCTTATGCTCTACAGTGAATGCCTTTGATAAAATCCAAGGATAAATCTTCAAAAAGATTTCTGTAGCTAGTTTAAATTGAAGGTAAATGATCAAAATTGTAGACTTCTTACGAAATTCCAATCGATTAATACTCATCTCATTATGTTTTCTTTTTTTGTGTCATACTCTATAGATGTGTCGTCTGCGACAAGTATAGTCAACCGAGTGTACCGATAAATTATTTGCTTTAGCAAATGGGTCCAATCAGAATGCATACTTATATACTGCTTACATTGTTAACAGTGTGAAGTTTTTGGTACATAGTCGTGACGGAAGACGTACCACTCAAAATAGTGGAGTTTCGATGCCAGGAACCGATGGTGTCACTTTCTATGGCCAACTTGAGGAGATTGTAGAGTTATGCTATTCCCATGGTTATTCGATAGTATTGTTTTGATGCAAATGGTTCAACACCGATGTAAGAAAGGGTCGAAATGTGACTGAGAATAACATCACTTGTATCATGATTAATTCTGAAAGGTACAAGAATAAGCAGTTTATTCTCGCCACTCAAGCAAAACAAGTTTTCTACTTGGAAGATCCTTCAAGAAACAAAAATTAGAGGGTAGTAGAAGAAGTCAATCATAGAAAGATCTGGGATCATCCAAGTATCAATGATGATAACGAGGTTGTTTCATGCATGATAGTACTTAATCAAATTTTGTACTCACTGTGGAATTAGGAGAGTTGGAGGTTATGCCTTTGGATTGACTTGGTTACACCAGCATAATTGGGGAAACGTCTCGATCTATTCCAGATGTGGATGATGATTTTAACAATGACAATGAGGATGACGAAATTAGTGAAGATGTTGTAGAAAGTACAAATGATGATGTAGGAATCGACATTTATGAGGAATAATATTTTCTTGTGAATATTCTTATTGTATGGTTAATGTGTATGTTTTCATTTCATGACTTTTCAATCAATATATGATTTTTCTCAACAATGTTTGTTTTTCAATAGTTTCCAATGCATTACCCAAATTTTAATGTGGATGCCCTACATTTTATTACTATTATTTTATAACTGATTTAAAGTTAATAATTATATAAACTACAAAGATATGTCTGTTGTTGTTGCTCGTTCTCATGGCGGTGATGGAGAAGGTGATCCTCCTCCAGATCCTATGCGGGTGCCTACTTCTTGTGAGACAGGTAATATACTATATTTAGTCTATGTTTTATCAACATATGATAAATTGTTATTATTTTATTCAATTTAATTTTATTGTTTAATTAAAATATGCAGTGGCCTCTGCGAAAAGAAGAGGTCGGTCTCGATCTAAAAATTTGCAGCAGCTCGTCAATGACAATAAATGTCTGTTGACTCTACAATATGATCTGAAGGAGGGAACCTACAAAGCATTTGGTGATTTTGGGACATTGTTCACGAGACTTATTGGTAACCTTATTGGTCACCATGTGTCATTATATTATGATTCATGGCAGAGTGTTCCGGATGAGAACAAGATATGATTGATGCAAAAGATTGAGGTAAATTTATCAATTTATTCAGACGTAATGTTTTATATAATTTAAAAATTCTAACAAGTTTTAATTTTTTTGAAGGAATTTTTCATTCTTCCCCGAGCTCTCCCTAAGTGGCGACTGATAGAGACTAGCATTGAGTGAGAATTTCAGGATCACTACAAGGATAGAAAAGGTCGCAAGAAAAAACACTTCGATGAACATGGAGGGTATGATGATATCGAGACAGCCAGAAAGAATCCACCGGAGGACATGGACAATGAGAGTTGGCAGAACTTGGTTGACCTTTTCGCCACTCCATAGTTCATGGCACGCTCAAAGGAAAATGCTACCAACAAAGCAAAACAGAAGTATCAAAGTCTCCAAGGATTGACCTCTTATGCTTCTGCTCGATTTAAGAAGGTAAATAAAAATATGTAGATAATTTGAAATATTTTCAGTTATCTTAATAATAATTTCAACATTTAACTGATATTTTGTTACATTTTTTTTTCTAAAGATGAATATTCATACTAAGGAACTGCCCAACATTATTGATAGGTTCCATGACATGCAAAATCATTCGACACATGGATGAGTGAACACAAATGCTAAGGAGACATATGTAAGTAACTTTTTAAGTTTTGTATATATGTTTATTATTTAATTATATTATGTATTAATTATCTTGTTTCTAAACTGCAAGATGCCTTGCAGCAAGAAGTCCAGACACAATCCCAATCCTAATCTGAATTTTTAGCAGGAAGCGCCTCTGTCGATGAGACACAAGTCGTCTCAAAGGTAGTTGGTCAACATCGTGGCCACAATTGAGGTATTGGACGCAAGTTGAAGGGTACTAGTACCTTTGCCTCAGGCGCCACCAGATCCTCTTGATAGTCAGAGGCATCATCATTTATGTCAACCACAGTCGACCCTCCAATGGTACCAGCTGAGGATTTCTAGTCCATGGTTCAACACTTCAGTTAAGCCATTATGACCCAGAAAAACAACTTCCAGCAAATGAAACAATTTATGCAAGCTACAAATCCGAACATCCAAGGTCCACAATTTTAGCGTGTGAACTTGGACATGAATATGATACAGTCCATGATGGCGAGCTTTCCAGGCTCAGACCAATTTCCACTATAGTAGCCATAACAACCACATTAGTTCAATGATGATGATGAATTTGGGATTAATTTAGATGACATTTAGTTTGGTTTTATTATTCTTTAAACTTTATTAATATTTTGTGTTGTTTTTTACATTTTGGAGAATATACTACTTATGTTTATACTAAGTTGAACAAAATTATTTTTATCTTGATATCATGTTAATATTAAATATTATATTATTAATAATAATTGGTTTTATTATTTAATTAATAAATTGGTCTTATTATTTAATTAAATATATTAGTTTTATTTATTTAATTAATATTTAATATATTATTAAATATTTTTTAATAATATAATTAATTATTTTTAAAAAAAAAGTTATATACCTACAGCGACGACATGTCGTTGGAGTAGGGTGCTCGCTGAACACGAAAATTTGAGATTTCGTAACCCTACGACAATGACATATTGTCACTGCAGGTATATAGACTCAGACACTCTACAACAACGACATGTCCTCATTGTAGATGTTGGTGGACCATGGACCTACTGCGACGACATGTGGTCTCAGTAGGGGGTTTTTAAATTCAAATTTGTAAATTCTGTAAATACCTATAGCGACGATAAGTCGTCATAATAGCCTGGTTCAACCAAAAAAAAAAAAAGATTTCCTATTGTGATCGACATGTCGTCGCTGTAGAAAAATCTTATGGCAACAACAAAATTTTGTCGTCGCTATAGGTCTCTACACATACAGACCTACAACAAATACACATTGGTGACGACATGTCATCACTGTAGGTCAACAACGGTGACTTCTGGATCTACAGCGATGACAAAAGTCGTCGGTGTAGACCTATTTTCCTGTAGTGATATTAAATTCAATTATAAATTAAATTGAGCGATACAAATATAACATATTTGGAAACATTATGACATAATATCGTTTAATTATTATTTCAAAAAAGGATGTTTTGGACGTACAGACACTATAAAAATGATGGTTTCTACCCATGAAAAATGTCGTCGGTAGAGGCTTTGCTGACAACGTGTTAATTATTGTTGGTACATCATATATCGACATTACGTAGTCGTTATATGCCCATATCAAGTCGTCTGCAGAAACCATCGCAAACGTTGTTTATGTCTCTACCTATACCGATGACATGTTGTCGATATAGGCTTTACCGACAACAGTTAAAATTTTGAAAAGCCGTTTTATTTTTATTTTTTTATGAAATATTTTTATCTTTATTTGTATAAAGAACAACAGTATAACAATTTGTATATAATAAAATAGAAAGAATATGACTGAATTATATTAGAATACTTTCATTAAACACTTAAATATATATATGATTTTGCAAAGTTAAAGTTAACTAGATTAGTTGTACTCAAAATAAAAAAGTAATTAGATTAGTTGTACTATAAATAGATAAGTTTTGTGAATACAAACCACATAACTGTGATCTCGACCTACTGGCTCGGCCCTCGGACATCAAAATCCTGAGGTGATCGAAGTAGATCTTTAGATTGGGCCAATGTAATGAGTCTAGATGTGCTCCTCCAACTGTCTAATGCGCTCCTGCATCTTAGCCATCTCGTCATCTCCAGACTGGCGTGGTGGCTAAGATGGCTGAGGTGGAGGGGTTTGGGTATAGAACGGTGGATGTGTAACTTCCCTCGTGGTAAGTATATGACTGTAACCCATCTAATGGCCTTGACGCTTTCCAAAGACTATCTGCACTAGTGTCAAGTCATCATCTAATGGCTGAGTCAACTAGGTTGATCGATCCTCAGTGGTAGACTGTGATACTTGCGTCTGATGAACAACACATAATTTTTACTACCATACACAAAAGAAAAAGTTATGAATTGCATATTAACAAAGTAAAAAAAACTCAAATATGTTAAAAAAAAGAAAGTTAATATACCCAGGTTTGTTCGGTTGTTTCTGTCACCCACCCTATGCTTTGTTTGTGGTGAGTACTCATCCAAGAATATGTGATCGGTGCAGGTTTCCCAGTCTCGAGATTGTGCTATCACATATGTAAAAAAAATTTGTCAAAAATAATAAAAGGAAAAGTAAATAAGAGAAATTTTTTTACATGGACATTAACATACTTTTTTTTATATCGCAAATCTAGTATGGACTGAAAATCCCTGAAACATGGGTCTTTCATATTTTTCCTATTTTCCAAGTTGATCAAAGAAAGTTTATGCAAAAAAGGATGCTTGTTATTAGTATGTTAAATTAAGAAGGTTAATTAAAAAAATTGACAAATGAGAATACCTTCACTTCTGGGCGTGAGGAGTACTCAACGTATTTCTATCACTGCTCCGCTGAACTTCCAGTGTATTGATTTGTGGACCCAAATTTCTTAAGATGGTCATCCAGATCATGCTTCCAATCGTCATACCGTTTTGCACAGGATTTGTCTATTTCGTGCAAGATTCCTGGGAGATGTTCTGATGCATATCTTTGTCGTTCGATGTCAAAAAGATCATCCTAGGAGACTGTTGACCCTCGATTTGGTCAGCGACACGGAGTCGGATAAAACGATAGAAATGAGATGAATTCAAGCGAAATAGATAAATGACAAAAATATTTATAGTGGTTCGGCCCCAGGTGTTGGTAATGACCTACGTCCACTTAGTGTTCATATTAATGTATGAAAACTTGTGATCAGTGAACTAGGGTCTACTCAGTTTAACAAGCTCAACAAAAGATACAAGGTATTGTGTAAAAACAATAATTTTCTCTCTCCAGATCCAAAAGATCCCTCAAATGATCCATTTTAGTCTTATTTATAGGCTCAAGGATCTTTTTATGGGCCGGTGGGCCTTGATTACATTTAATACAAGTGTATCTCAAATAATAATGGAAATTACAATTATTACATAAATGCAAGATCACATATCAATAGAAAGTATCTGATATACCGCGACCAGCTTGGTCGCCCATAAAATATGCCTTCTGTTGAGTAAATTCTCCTCTGGTCGATGGTCGACCAGAAACTTAACTGCTTAAATGGTCATGCGCATCCCACGTGCGTATTGGTCTTGCCACATCATCAGTGAGTCTTTTTTGGGTAAGCATTTGCCCCCAAGTTTATTTTAATGTGACCAGTATTTAATAAACTTATTCGACCAACTTTTTGTCTGATTTATCACATCTGTCAACGCCTTTTCGAAAAAGTAAGCAATCATGACCATTACAGTTTCCCAAAAATATTTTGACGGCTAATACGATTTCCCACGCATCGAAATCTTACCCCCATTATTACCTCTTTATTTGCACCACGATTACTATAAATATATCTCCTTTCTCACTTTTCACTTTTTACCGTATCCTTCTCTCTCCTCAAGAACTCAGAAAAACTTCTCAAGAAAAAGCCCAGAAAGCTTCAGAGATTTGAGGCACGTTTAATCAACTTCGAGCAACAACCTTCGTGACTTCTCTGAAAACCGCAATTCAAACAAGTTTTTTGAACTCATCTTTTTCAATTGTACAATCTAGAATAAATTTTGTAAGTTTTTTGGTTTGGGTTTTTAATGTTCTTGAGAAAAAAGTTTTGGGCGATCGGGTTCGTATGCAGAAACATGATAGAATATGAACTTTTAGGTTGTAGAGGCTTAGAAATTAATGTGGGAAATATGAATACTGTTTTAGGGCCCGAAATCGAAGTAAAAAAATTCGATTTTACAGTTTTTGGAAAAACTGGGTTTTTCTCGCCTGTTTTTCGGAGTCGAAAAGTTTTCTTGAAAAATTTTTCACTTCCACTTTTTGTTCCTTTTTTCCAAAATGCTCGCATGTTTTCAGTGTTTATGTTAGGATGTTGCGGGTCGCATAAAAGCTTAACTTTTATACACGAGCAACGCTATTCTTACATTTCTTCTTCTTCTTCTTCTTCTTCTATCTATTGGTCGTAGATTCTCATTTCCCCTTTACTCTTCTCAGATATTGATGCACAATCCTTGGGGAGGTGAGAGGCCAATAGACGACAATCTCCTCGTGTTGTTGTTCAAGGATCAAGAACAACCATCATTTCCTTTCTCTAAGCCTTCATTTTCGCACCAAAACCCCAGGACCAGCTCTCTAGACCGTCAGCCACAAATGGGTCGTGTTGAATACACAACTCGTAGGAAAATGAAAACCACCCATTGTCCTTGTAACTGACCAGCAACTGACAATGAGGGTCCTTCAAATGATCCTCAACCTGTAAATGTTGCACCACCAGAAATTCAACCCAAAGCTCGGCCTCGCGATGACCATTGACCAGTAGTTGATTGGTATGTCGCACCTCCTAGTGTCATATCGGCTAGGACGGTGACAAGGTGCCTCAAGAAGTATGGTCTTCTTGGGGTTACCTTAATCAAACATACCTCCGACCAAAGGGAAAACGTCCTTGGAGGCGCATTCAGCGCCTGGTCGAGGTTTCACATTGAGGCTGGGGAAATCTTGCCCATGCAATAATTTTTTCAAGGGGTGGCCAATTACTTCGAGGTCGCCCCCTTCCAAATTACACGCAACAGATATAGAGTACTATCAACACTCTATATCCTTTACAACCATAAAAAGTGTCATGTGCCTATGCCGCACGAGATCAATTATCTTTTTGATCTCAAGTCCAACCCCAACCAAAACAACACGGGGTTTTTCCACTTCTGTCACTAGGAATCTACTCGCATATTCCTGAGTGACGTTACCTTCAAATCCAATGTAGGAAAGTACTTGTAGAGTCCAAGAACTTTACTTAGCTAGTTACATAGTAGTAGTAATAGTAATAGCTAGTGATAGTTGTAGTATTTCTATGACTGTGGATTTTGGTTCAAACCGGGACTTAGTTGGACACTCGTAGTAACACTTGTAGATTTTCTAAGTTTAACCTATAGTTTAAGAATATTAATTTTAACCTAAGGTTTGATTAATATGACTGATATTGAAGGTGATATTTATTATATTATAAGGTTTAGATAGACCCAATAAGATAGTAACACTTGTCTAGTGTATGTTTAATGATAATTAAGTATTTTTGAGGAATAAGTTTATTAAGAGTAATATTTGAATATCCTAGGGTCTGTCAGCAGCTTTGAAATCGTTAAAGGACTTAGTCAAGGCTATTTACTCAATTCAAATTAGGCTGAAAAAGTGTAATTACGTGTATAATATTTCAACGTATGCCGATATATCGCAGCTCTAAGGGGCGATATATCGCCACTCGGGGAATATGAAAACACGTGAACTTCGCACGAACACTTCGACGAGCCTCGGGAATATGAGCCCAGGCGATATATCACCTACTAGGGGCGATATATTGGCTCAAGAGGATGGATTTCAAATCATTTTTGAAACCGAGCTCAATTCAACCCATAACCTCTTAGCAAGCCTCTGAATCTATTGACCGAATCTTCAGCCTCTGCTGAACAATTATTCAAATGTTTTTAAATTAAAAAGCCATTATTTTATTCAAGCTAAATGAAGATCTTTTCATTCTTGAACTCTATAAATAGGACCTAGTACCCAGCCATTTCTTCATTCATCAAGCCGAGTTCAGAGCCTACAAGCTGCTAGGAGTACTTTAGAGTGTAAACACTTGGGTTGGGGTTATAAGCTTAATAAACACTAGGGAAGTAAGGTTCATAGTATATCTTGGTTCGAGGTGTAGTTCGGTTATAGAAGCATTCGAGGTATTCCTTATTCTAGTTCCTTTCTGTGTTATTTTTATGGTTTATCTCTACTCAAATCCTAACTTGTATTCTATTCTTGGTTAGGCATCTAAGATCTCGAACGTAAGATTCTTGTTGGTAAGTGTCATTTCGATGGTGTAGTTATTCTTTTCATCTCTATTCCTTAGTATACTCACCTCTCTTTTATGGTATTTAGGAGTGTTCCAAAATCCCGACTTTGTTATCATCATCCCGGTAAATTGGTAAGGAAAATAGGATCGGGTTTTATATGTTATATGATATGTTATATGTTATCTTATGTCATGTTGTGTTATGAAATGTTATAATGTATGTTGATAGACTTGGGCATATGACTTGTATAACTAACAAGCCCCAATAAATTATGCGCATATGACTTGCTTAGCTAGCAAGACCCTACCAATCTATTTGGACATATGACTTGTTTAGTTTACAAGCCCCACGTAGTATAATGGCCATTGTAGTAGTATGTGACATATGTTTATGATATGTTTTTAGCGTATGTTATGATATAATTTTATGTTGTTAGTTTTTCCTTGCTGGGCATTAGGCTCATTCCTTTATGTTTATATGTGCAGGAAATTAGCTATGGTGGCGGGAAAGGTTCTTGGCAACTTGGGGATGTGTATTGAGGCAGGATGGAATCGATGGACTGAGCGTTCGATTAGAGGATGAAGTCTTTAAGTCTTTAATTTATGATTTCTATGTATTATTTTCCGCACTTGATTTTTCTTGTAACTCATTTATTTAAGTTATGTTTTGCTTTATTTTCAAAACAATGGGATCCCATATCCTAATCACATTTTTTATGTATTCAACATTTGCTTTACAGTTTTAAATAAAGTTTTGATGTTTTCATATGTACGTTTTCTTAAGATTAGTATAGTAGTTTCTAATGGTCCAAGTTTAGAATAGTTGGGTCGTTACAATACTTCTAGGAGTACTTCCTCACGAGGGACCTGGTTGTCGACAACCTGGCCTTCACATGAGGAGGTAGATTTCTCAATCGCTGGTCGTTTATTTTCTGTCAGTTTTTCCTTCACTGTCCTTAGAACATTGATGTTGTGTCTAGGTCCATGGTATCGACTAGACCCCACTCCAGAGACATAGATGAGGGCCGCAACTCTGTCCAGCATGACGAATATTGAGAAAAGCATCAAGGAGTTGGTTACCAAGAACAATCTAAGGCTGGTCGGCCTTTTGGTACCTCACCAGGGATTGAGGGAGTCCATCAAGGGGAGTGCTACTGGAGAGGAAATCCCTGATCAATAGTAGGATGTGTCACAACCCCCGAGGCGATGGGCAATGGGAGTGACCATCTGGGAACCCTTCAGCAGCCCTCGGGCTGCTGCTGCCCCTACCCAACATGGGAAAGGCAAGCGAAATCTCCCAGAGTACACCGACCTTATACTCGAGTCTTCTAACGGGAACGGTATAGATTTCTCACTCTTAGATAGTTTGCCTATCCCCTGTCATTTATTTGACAGGGATGTCAACTTTAAATTTACGACCAGTAATTTTAATTCAGACTTCTTTGAGGTAGAGAGTGAGTGTAGCAGTAGTTCTATAAATAATGTATTGACTAGTAATAATAGCTCGGGTATATTACTTAGAGTTTCCCCTTTTCATTATTCCCTTACTTCTTTAAATTATATTGTCTGATCGTTTGTTTTTGTCTTGCAGTCATGCCTTCTGAGGAAGCATTTTACATATACACAGACGCCGAAACTCCTGTGAGCAAAAAGAGAGCGAGCAAGAGGCACCCTGGGGAGAGTAGCAGTGATCCCTTAAGGAAGAAAAAAGCTCAAACAGATGACCCTCCAGCGCCCACTTCTTCCAAGACCATGACACCTCCTCCTCCTCCTCCTCCTCGCAATAGCCTTCTCCCCGAGCAGGTGGGGAGACCCTTGGCCAACGAACTGCTGAGTGGCGCCTACCACGCCACCCACAAGAAGCTACAAAGGCTATCGAAGCATCGCCGTATCTAGGAAGATTTTTTGCATCTCCCTCCACTTCAGAACAGCTAGATCATTAGCTGCGGATTGTCTAAAGTCCTCAGTGTAAGTGTGTTTCTTCTTTTTTCCTTTAGTCGAGCAACATTTTTTTTAATTGCCCATGACTGGTTTACTTTTCTTTTGCTATTCGCAGGGCATCCTGATCATAGGCCACAGCTGGTGTCGTGCCGAGGAGACTGAGGCCAGACGTGCCGAGGAGATTAAGGCAGCCAAGGATAGACATGCTGAGGAGATTAAGGCGGCCGAGGCTAGAGTGGCCAACCTGAGTGAGGAGTTAAGGAAGTGTCAAGAGTCAGTGACCAAAGTTATTTCTGTCAAAGAGAAGTTTAAGGAGGCTTTAGAGATTAACTTCAAAGAAGTAGCCAAGCTTCAAGATGACCTGGTGATCAGCCAGAAGGAAACTACCGAGTTGGAGGAGCAAGTTAAACTCCTCGAGGAAACCACCTCTCGCAATATGGAGAAGTTCAAAGGAGCGACCTTCAACTGCTTTTACTTGTTCTGGAAAAACAATACAGAGGTGAACTTTGACTATCTTCCCGAGCAGTTAAAGCATGCTGAACTGGCAAACTGTGCCGCTCATTTGGCGGAGGAACAGAAAGCTCAGGAATCCCCTGAAATCTCCTTGGCGACTGGCACCAAAGCTGTTGAAGAGGATGCGGGGACCACTGTCGACCAGCAATGCCAGCCAAATCCTCCTGCTTCTCAATGATTTAAATACTCTTTTTTTTTATATATATATTTGTAACTGGAACATGCGAACTCCGGTTCGTAATGTTGAGACAATTTTGTTGCTCCAGGCAACTTTTCTTTTAATTTATTAATTTACATCTGAGCAGTAGCTTCTCGCGGTGTAAAACATTTCATTTTGATATTATAATATTTGCTATTATTATAACATTTGTTTGTATGACCGAACTTGGCATAACACTTTGTTTTGATTTAACAAAATTTAAACTAAGAAATTTTGAAAAATACTCTAAGTACCGTAATATGCTTTCCCTTATTTTTCTAGCGTGTTTACATATGCCTGTTGATATGCTTTGCTTGCTTAGTATCTTATATGCCCCCCAAGTGATTGAGGAGCTTAGGGTTCTCGGTCACTTGCCATGACCAAGTCCTATTCAAACATTACTCCTCGCGTACTCATAATAGAAAACGGTAATATAGCAAATACTTGTAATAAATATAATAAATGGCAAGAATAACTGGCTGCACACAGTTCCTTTTATTTCTCGTAATAAATGGAAAAAATCGTGTATGTACGAGTGATCAAAAATTGATCTTACACTTATAAAAGACCAGTCATATAATTGACTAGCCCTTGTTCATAAACTTGTAAAAAGTAAAATTAATACAAGACAAGTCTTTAAAATAATTGTTTAATGATAATACTCACGCATGTGTTCTCCATTCCAATAGCGAGGAATGAGATCTCCGTTTAAGCGAGCAAGTTTATATGTGCCTGGTTGAAGAATTTCTTCAATCTGATACGGGCCTTCCTAGTTTGGTTCGAGCACTCCGGCAGCTTGGTCATGAGTGTTAAGAAAAACTCTTCTAAGTACTAAATCTCCCACGTTAAACTTTTTTTCACGTACTTTAGAGTTAAAATATCAAGCGACCTTTTGCAAGTAAGCTGCTACTCGAAGCTGAGCTTGCTCGCGCCTTTCATCGACCAAGTCCAAGGACTCCATCAATAATTGATCATTAGCACTTTGATCGTATTCCATCCCTCTATGTGATGGTGGGTTGAGCTCAACAGGCAACATGGCTTCATACCCATAAGCCAAAGAAAATGGAGTATGGCCTGTTGTTGTTCGATGGGATGTTCTATACGACCAAAGTACTTCTGGTAATCGCTCTAGCCAAGCGCCTTTTGCTTCTTCGAGCCTTTTCTTCAGTGTGTCCTTCAGAGTCTTATTGACAGCTTCAACTTGTCCATTTTCTTGCGGGTGAGAAACTGATGAAAAACTTTTTATAATCCCATGCCTTTTGTAGAAATCAGTGAAAATGTCACTTTCAAATTGTGTGCCATTATCTGAGACAATTTTCCTTGGCAACCCATATCGACACACGATGTTCTTGATAACAAAGTCCAAAACTTTCTTGGTCATTATTGTTACAAGTGGCTCAGCTTTGACTACTGCATATTTTACATTCCCTTTTCCTGTGGGTAACGACCCAATCAAATCAATCCCCTATACAGCGAATGGCCACGGGCTCTGCATCTGTTTGAGCTCATTTGGGACTGCTCACGGTATCTTGGAGAATCTTTGATACTTGTCACATTTTTGAACGAAATCAATAGAGTCCTCATTCATGGTAGGTCAGAAATACCTTTGCCTTAGGATCTTTTTCGACAAACTCTGCACCCCAGCGTGATCTCCACAGAAGCCTTCGTGGACTTCTTGCATCAATTCCTTGGCTTTCTCCTTAGAAACACACTGCAACAAAGGCATCGAGTACCCTCTTCTATATAAAATTCTGTGGACTAGAATAAATCGACCCGATTGTCTCTGAAGCGTCCTCGCCTTGTTTTTTTTTTCTACTGGTAGCAATCCCTGTTCGAGATATTCAACGATGGGCGTCATCATGTGTCTGTCACTTGGATCATTAGTGAAGACTCTTCTGCTTGAATGCTCAGTGCTGAAAAGCGTTCAACTGGCACTATGTTCAAAGTGCCAGCATCTTTTGCGCTTGCTAACTTGGCCAAGGCATCAACATTTGAATTATGATCATGAGGCACTTGTTGGAGTGTATACTTTTCAAACCGTGCCAATAAATTCTTTTCTTTGTTCAAATAAGCAACAATCTTGAGACCCCTAGCCTGATACTCACCCTTAATTTGATTAACCACTAGCTGGGAATCACTATAAATTTCTAGCGACTTTATATCCATATCTCTAGCTAGCCTTAATCCTGCAAGCAGGGCTTCGTACTTGGCTTCATTGTAGGATGTTGTAAAGTCAAATCTGATTGCACAATGGAACCGATGTCCTTCGAGTGTGATTAAGATCAAACCTTCTCCTGCATTGTGCTCATTGGAAGGGCCATCTACGAACAACTTCCAGGAAGGAGTTTGATTTTGACTTTCCATTTCTTCCATCGGTTCGCTAATTGGGATCCCGGTGAATTATGCGACAAAGTCTGCTAGAGCTTGTCCTTTCACAGCTGCTCGTGGAGAATAAGAAATGTCGAACTGCCCATTTTAACAACCGACCAGCGACTTCTGATTTCTGCAAGACTTGTTGTAATGGCTGGTCGGTGAGCACCACAATGGGGTGAGCTTGAAAGTAAGGTCGCAGCTTCCTTAAGGCCAGAATCAAACGGTAGGCTAACTTTTCAATGGGTGGATACCGCAATTTTTCTCCCACTAACCTCTTGCTCACATAATATACTGTTTTCTGAATGTTGTCTTATTCTTTGATCAAAATAGCACTAGCACCATATTCTGTGACTGCCAAATAGATTAACAAAGTTTCTCTTTCAACTGGTTTGGACAAGATTGGTGGTTGTGACATGTGGGACTTTAACATCTTCTGTCCATTTAAACTTCTTGTTTCCCCTGAGTAGATTGAAAAATGGGACACACTTGTCCATTGACTTGGATATGAATCTATTCAGGGCGACGATCCTCCCAGTTGGGCTTTGAACATCTTTAATCTTGGCAAAAGACTGCATCTCAATCAACGCCTGAATCTTTTCGGGATTAGCTTTGATTCCTCACGAGTTTACTATAAATCACAAAACTTTTCCAGATCCAACGCCAAAGGAACACTTGAGAAGGTTTAGTTTCATCTTATATTTGTTCAAGACGTTGAAGCATTTTCGAAGGTCCTCGATGTGTTCTTCAGTTTTCTTCGACTTAACCAGCATGTCATCGACATATACTTCCATGCTAACGCTGATCAACTCTTTGAACATATGGTTGACCAGTCGCACCAGCATTTTTCAAGTCGAAGGGCATTACTTTGTAATAGTAAAGTCCTGTATCTGTTCGAAAGCTAGTATGATACTCATCAGGTGGATGCATACTGATTTGATTATATCCAGAGTATGCATCCATAAATGATAAAATTTCATGCCCTTATCTAGCATCGACCAACTGGTCGATCCTTGGAAGTGGGAAACAATCCTTCGGAGAGGCTTTATTAAGGTCTGTGAAATCCACGCACGTCCTCCACTTGCCATTCAGCTTGGGAACCAACATGGGATTAGAGACCCAAGATGGATAAAATGCTACCCTGATGAATCTGTTTTCCTTTAGCTTCTCGACTTCATCTTTTAGGGCCTTCGATCTATCTTTGTAGAGAAGCCTTTTTTTTTGTTGTACAAGTGGAAAGTTTTTGTCTATATTTAAGACATGGCTGATCACCGCTGGGTCTATCCAAACCATATCTTTATGCGACCAGGAAAACACCTCCTGGTTCTCCTTCAAAAATTCCACCAGTTTGTTTTTTGTTGTTGTCTCTAAGTTTTTCCCGACTTTCACAATCCTGGTCGGATCTGCTTCTTCTAGTTGGACCTCTTGAGGTCCTCCATGGGTCCAACATTTTCTTCAAAATCCCCAAAGCGAGGATCTAAGTTTCTATCCTCACTCTGGGCAACACCCTATTTGGTGACCTGTTCATCTGATTGGGCTTGCACTTAATTTGCCATCATCAACCTTTTCTCGGCCTTTTCCCCCGATTCGCCTCTTTTTACCTTGGTGATCGAGGAATTATAACATTCTCGCGCTTCTCCCTAGTTTCCCAACACGTATCCCACTCTTGCATTGGTTGGAAACTTCATGGCCAAGTGCCAGACTGAGGTCATGGCTCGCAGGTCGACTAGAATAGGCCTTCCGATCACAACATTATATGCAGAAGGACAATCAACTACTATGAAAGTGGCGAGTAATGTCCTATTTGCAGGTGCAGCCCCTGCTGTGACTGGAAACCTGATCGATCTGGTTGGTGCGAGCCCTTCACCGAAAAAACCATACATGCTTTGGTTGCATGGCTCCAAATCTTTCACTGAAAATTTCATCCTTTCCAGTGAATATTTATACAGAATGTTGATTGAGCTTCCTATATCCACTAACACCCGCTTGACCATCATATTGGAAATCTGGATGTCCACGACCAATGGATCTGAATGGGTGAATCAAACATGTTGAGCGTCAAGCTCGGAGAAAGTTATCAATTCTTCCTTTGTTCGAGCCTTTTTGGGAGTTCGCTCCTCTACGTTCAGCATTTCAATATCCTGGTCCTGACGTAAGGTTCAGGCATACCTTTCCCTCACCTTCCCACTATCACTTGCTATGTGTGGTCCACCGCAGATGGTCAGCAATGTACCAGCAACTGGAGCTGGCTGTAAAGGGGGCGAGCGTTCGCGTACAGGTGCCTGCTCGTTGCCTCCTTGAGCCTTTCGCTGAGAACCTCTAGCTATGCACACATACCTCCTTAGGTGTCCTTGTCTAATAAGGAACTCAATCTCATCCTTAAGCCGGTTGCATTCGTTGGTGTCATGTCCATAGTCGTTATGAAAATGACAAAACTTGGTAGTATCTCTCTTGGATATGTCCTTCCTAATTGGGGCTGGTCGCCTAAAGGGAACAGTTTTGTGAGTGGCCTGGTACAACTCTACTCTGCTATCGACTAGGGTCGAATAATTGGTGAGCCTCGGCTCATGTCTATTTTGTTTTGGGGACTTGTTATCAGACATCGTCGGCTCGTGGTTTGCCCTTTTCCCCCCATTCTTCCAATTATTTTTGTCATTGCCATTGGTCTTCCCAGACTCATTGGCGCCTTTGATGGGAGATTCTTTTGGGCCCTGGTCATTTGTGGGAGACTTCCCTTTATTGGTAATGGCCTCCTTGAGCTTGATGTACTTGTTTGCTTGATCCAGAAATTCCTGAGTACTCTTGACTCCATTCTTCCGCAAATTGTTCCAAAGAGATGAGTGGCATCGCACCCCAGCAGTAAGAGCCATCATCTTCCCTTCATCTCCAACCGTCTTGGCCCCCGCAGCAACTCGCATGAAGCGTTGAACATACCCCTTCAGGGTTTCTCCTTCCTTCTGGCGTATTTCGACCAGCTGATTGGCCTTGGTTGGATGTACTCGGCCAGCATAGAACTGTCCATAACACTCCTTTACAAACATTTCCCAAGAAACTATACTGGCTGGAGGGAATTTGAAAAACCACTCTTGAGCAGTTTCGGATAAGGTTGCCGGAAAAATTATGCATCGAGCGTTGTTTGACACCTTCTGGATGTCCATCTATATCTCGAATTTGTTAACGTGAGATACGAGATCTTCTAATCCAGTGAAGTTGGGCAAGACCGACATTTTGAATTTTCTTGGATTCTCTGCCATTGCGATTCTTTGCACAAATGGTGAGCCCTTTCTCCGATCAAATTCAATATGAGATGTTCGGTTTCCAACTAGTTGCTGGATGACCTAATTTAAAGCATCGAGCTGGGCCTGTACGACATCCAGAAATGTTGGAGCAACCGACACTGGGGGAAATACTCGTCGTGTCTTTCCCTTCTATCATTGAGAACATACCTCAGATCTTCTTCTCTACGCCTTTGCTCGCTCGCGCCTAGTCAATCAAAGATGTTGGGCTGTTCAGGTTGCCCCTAGCATTTTGGCTTACTGGTCGGTTCTCCCTTGGCGGAGGGTTCTGCTCTCCACCCCTCTCTTCTAGCCACTGACCAACATTCATCCTGCCAGAATCTGCCTCATTATAATCATGGCATCTCTAAATTATGATCGATGACGGTGTGACTTACTGTTCACACTATTTCCCTCTCTCCCTGCTGGAATGTCCCGATAGGTAGGTGGAGGCTTGCGTTGGTCGATAGGTCCCCGGGCATTATTATGTCGTGGGGGACCCTTGACTGCAAAGCCTGATTCCACCTGCCTTCTACTTGCAGAAGGACAATGTCCTCTGCTTGGGGGGTTTTGTTCCTCAACTATCTGGCATCTAAGGCCTCTAGGACGCTGCTCGACCCTATTTTTCCTTTGCTGCTGGGGATTATCTTGACCAGCACGAGAGGGTGGCTTCTGCTCAGGATCCCAGAATAGACTATCCTATTGAGAAGCAGAGGTTTGTTTTGCCCTCTGAGGGTTCGCCGGTTGTGGCGGATTGTGATGATGCTGGGGATGATCTGATTGTGAATTTTGTTGCGGGTGAGGACTAGGTGGCTGATCTGGTTGGGAAGCAGGCACTGGATGTCCCTGGGCAAACTGAATGGCTGCCTCCAAGGCAGCGGTGGCATCCCTCTACCGACGGTCCATGTTAACCTGCCGCTCATTTAGCTCTTGGCGCTGCCTATCAATTTCCCTTTGCTGCAACACCATTGTTTCAGCCACATTCTCTTTATTAGCCCTCAAATTGGCTAATTCTTCTTGCTGCACAATAAGAATCGTTCTCAAAGTTTCAACATCCATCTCCTCCTATTCCAATTCCACTTGTGGCTCATCTTCAGCCACCCCTTGCGGAGGAGGTTGGGTTGGACAGTACCAGAATTTTGCCTAGTTTTCCTAGTTGTTTTCACCATTTTTCTTCCTGGAGGTCTTGAGTTTGGCTCTCAATGAAAGCACCAAATTGTTGACCCTCAATTTGGTCAATGACATGGAGTCAGATAAAATGATAGAAATGAGATGAATTCAAGCCAAAAAGATAAATGGCACAAAGATTTATAGTGGTTCGACTCCAGGTGTCGGTAATGACCTACGTCAACTTAGTGTTCTTATTAATGTATGAAAACTTGTGATCAGTAAACTAGGGTCTACTAAGTTTCACAAGCTCAACAAAAGATACAAGGTATTGCGTAAAAACAATAACTCTATCTCTCTCTAGGCCCAAAAGATTCCTCAAATGAGCCATTTTAGTCTTATTTATAGGCTCAAGGATCTTCTTATGGGCCGGAGGGCCTTGATTACATTTAATACAAGCGTATCTCAAATAATAATGGAATTTACAATTATTACACAAATGCAAGATCACATATCAATAGAAAGTATATGATATATCACGACCAGCTTGGTCGCCCATAAAATATGCCTTCTGCTGAGTAAATTCTCCTCTGGTCGATGGTCTACCAGAAACGTAACTGCTTAAATGGTCTTCCCCCGTCATCAGATGAATATTTTTTGGGTAAACAATGACAAATATATATTACTAAATATGATATGTAATAAAAGAAAATAAACATAAATATAAAATTATTTACCTCCAGCCGGTGTAGTATCCTTCTTTTAAAGGCTTCTGGTACGCTTGCTCAATCTTTACATTCAGGATCCATATACTGTCTCACCAGTAACCCTACCTCCCTATTGAAACAAGATGTGTAATCTCCTACCTTTTTATAAGTTTTTCCTCTCACATCTCACTCAAGAGGTAAAGGACTCTCTAATTTTTCCCTCTCCTCTCTTGTGGTTAATCCTTTATGGCGTCCACTTTTTTTCGGAGCAGCTATTATTTAAAAATTAAATATTTATAATTTAATATATAAACATAAATATTATCAACCTACTTTAATTAAATAAAATAAATTCATGTGTAATTACATCGCTTGCAATCAGCAGGAATGTGCGATGGTCCAGGGGTGGATCGGATTCTCCATCACCCCCATGAGATTGAGCAATGACTGTTGACATATCTAAGAAATGAAAATAACATCAATCATATAAGTACAAAATCACATATTCTAACATTAGCATCTATAATTATAAAATAATATTATAAAATTATGAGATGTACAAAATCAATTATTATAAATTTACCACTAATTATTCATTACTATCATAATCTCCATCATCACTATCAACTTGTTCTATGTCATCATCTTCTTCTATTTGTTCATCTATATCTTCATCATCTTCTTCTTGTCTTCCTCTTCTTCCTCATCTTCAAACTCTTCCTCTCCCTCATCATCTTAATCCTCCTCCCCAATTGCAGCATATTCTAAATTGACAAAATCTAATGGAGACTATACGTTGGAAACTAATTTCTGGTAACATACCAAGATCAACAAATAATTGGAAATCATATGAAGTAGTATCATGCATAACGTCTCCTTCAACTTCCTCCAATTGTTCTTCAACTGGTGGAATGCCCCACACATTTCTATGATGTACTTCTTGGACGACTTTCCAATGAGATTTCTTTTTAAGATCGTAAATGTAGAAAACGTGGTTAGCCTGAGTTGCCAGGATGAATTTATCATCTTTGAACACCTCTAAACTAGTGTCAAAGTGCTTACTAAAGTCTAATTATAGTTATTTAGAATATACCAATCGACTATTTTCTCCAGTTCTTCGTCTAGAGTTGTCAATGTCTTCTTACCAATTGGACGACCTTGAGATCAAAATACTGACAATTTATTTAGTGATAGAGCAACATCTATATTTTAGTCGAGAATGTTGAACCTTGTTTCCACCCATTTCAAGTACATAGAGAAAAATATTAATGCCTCGTCTACCACATATCCTTCTGCTATTGACCCCTCCAGATGTGCTTTATTACGAACATAATTCTTCATTTTTTTCATATATCTCTCAAACAGATACATCCACCTCATCTGAACCGGGCCTCCAAGTTTGCTTCCTCTGGTAAATGTATCACCAGATGAACCATAATATCAAAAAATATTGGGGTGAAAATGTTCTCTAACTTGCAAACAATCTCAAGGATTGAAGGTTTTTGGCTTTTACCAAATCTGAGGGTATCAAAGTTATAGCACAAATCAACTTGAACAAAGTGCATAACTCAATAATGGTTGTGCTGATCGATTTGTCTAAGAATGCATGCACACCAACTAATAAAAGGCATTGCATAATGATGTGGCAGTCATGAGATCTCAAACCAACAATCTTGTTGTCATTATCAATCACGTTCTTCCTTAGGTTAGATCCAAAACCATCTGGAAACTTCACTGATTTTAGAAATTGACAAAACTTTTGACGATCTTCAGGAGTGAAAGTGTACTTGGTAGCAGGTTTCTGTAACCGAGCATTAACCTTTTTTAGCTGTAATTTTGGTCTCATATTTATCTTCTCCAAGTATAAGTTTACACTAACTGTTTCCTTAGTCTTATTCTCCAGACCAACTATTTTGTCAACTAAGTTGTCACACCTATTTTTCTAACATGTATAACATCTAAATTGTTTTTCAGCTTCATGTTGACCAAATATGGGAGCTCGAAGTAGATACTTTGTTTTGCCAACAGACTTGTTCGTTTGTGTGCTTTCTTTTTTGACCACTGTAGCTTACATGCTTGCCAGGAAGAGATTTAGGTATAAAACTCATCTATGTGAACATATTTTGCATTGCGACTGGCTCCGGGGGTGGTCTTTTCTCAACTGTGCCATATGTTTTCTTGTCCCTTCTAATACCGTGTTTAGTTGGTAAGAAATGCTTATGGCCATAAAAAGCAACCTTCTTACGTAAACTAATAGAAGGTGTTGCCACATTGCATGTCGGACAAAACCCTGACCACTCCATCCAGAAAGACTACTCCTCATTGGATAATCATTTATAGTCAACAACAAGGCTGCCCGAAAGGTGAAGAAACTACCATCGACTGCATCTCAAGTTCGTATACCATACACCCATAATGTTTTTAACACCTCAATTAATGACCTTAAGAAAACATCAAAATCCTTTCCAAGTGAATGATGTCTAGGAATTAATATAGTCAACATGAAATTAGTCTCCTTCATGCACATCCATGGTGGCAAGTTATACTTCGTCAACACCACTAGCCACATGTTGTAAGAGAGACTCATATTGCAAAATGGATTGAATCCATCTGCTGCCAATCCAAGGCACATATTGCTAGGTTCCATTGCAAATGTTGGATTATTTTGATCATGGTCCTTCCAAGCTTTAGCATCAACAGGATGGCGCATCACACTGCCATCTTGAATACGTTCCTCGTGATGCCATATCATATGCTGAGCAATGTGCCTGGAGGCATATTTTTGCATTAATCGAAAGGTTAAAGGAAAATAACACATCACTTTATCCAGCACTTTCTTGCCTTTCGTGCTCTTGTCCACCCACCGATTCTCCCCACAAATACGACATGTACATTTTCCAGCATGTTCTTTCCAAAATAGTGCGCAGTCATGCTTGCATACATGTATTGACTCATACCCCAATCCTAGTTTACAAAACAACATTTTCGTCGTATAATGTGATTTTGGAAGCTTATTTGGAGCCGGGAATGCATCTTCTAATAACTCTAAAAGTACATCAAATATTTTGATAGGAATTTTCCCCAACACTTTCAAATGCACTAACTTCACTAAGAAATTCAACGTTGTGTATTTCACACACCCAGGGAATAATGGAGTCTCAATCTCCTCGAAAAAATTGCTATAATTATGGCCACCCCCACACATTCATGGCATAGGTATCTCTTCAACATGCCCGTTCTCTTCATCTTCACTATTCACGGGTTACATAATATCATTGATAACATCCATCATCTCACCAATCCACTTACATCTACGAATTGCCTAGCTCTTTCAACAAAAGCGAACACCCCGGCTTCATACTCGCCAGACAACCGATTTGTGTTGTTAATACAACTCTTGTCGATCATAATTTTATATGTATAGCACTACACAAAAGACTTATTCATCAAGCATACAACCAATTTTTGTTTGTGTATCCTATAATGTGATATACACTCATAATATTGTCATATTTGTAAAAATTTCGGCAACACATCCCTATAGTTCTCATAAGTGCACAACAAAAATTAAGTATGCCCATTTACGAGAATAAAAGAGATGCATAGTGAATTCTCTACAAATGAAACAATAAATGAGTAACAGATCACAATATAGGTATACGGTAATCCCAAACTATCTTAACTGGACAATTTAGAGAGAGGCAAATTTAAGAGTCTTTAATGACTCACCCTCTCCGAACAAGTCTAAGGCTTCTTGTGATGTAGAATAATAAAATAAAAATTATCACTAGGTGATAATAACACACTATCCTATCTTCGGTAATAATTTCTTATTACCAAAGAAAAACAAATACAATTAAACATTGTTTTTAATGACTTATGCTCTTTGAAGTTAATTATGTTGTTTTAATCTCATTGTAATATATATTGAAGTGTAAATATTATTAAAGTTATTTAAATTTGACACACTTTTTTTTCTAACTTCATACATTAATTTAAATTTAATTACAATAAATAGTCAATCCTTTACAATTGATGTAATTTTAATAATTATTAAGATTATGTTTAAAATTGGTTTTCTAAGATTATTGAATAGTTTTATTAATTTAAAAAAAAATTCTAAGATTAGGTTAAAAGTTACTTAATTACATTAGGATTTATTACTTAAACTATTCAATTAATATTCAAGATTAATGTTTATTTTTATTAAAAATTGGTTGTATCATGTTATTGTTAATTTTATTTAATTATAATTAACAAATATATTACTTTATTTATCAATTCACTATTTATTAAATTAAAATTTTAATTGAGTACTTTTACTAATATTCACAAAATCTCTAAATTTTATAATTCTATATTAAATTCAGCAACATAATGATTGTATTTTCATCTATTCTAAAATTTAAAAACCTGCAAATAACACATAAAAACATATCCAGTCCCAGGAGATACACAGAGCAATACAAATACATTGCAAATATATATATATATAATTTATAATTATAAGTCTTAATTTTATTAATTATTCAATTTTCTATTCAAAATGTCATAATTTTACTAAAAATTAACAACAACAAAGTATCAATATTCATAAAATCTGATTTTCACTACTAAGATAAAAAAAAAATTAACAACAACAACATACTAACTTTATCACCCAAAAATTAACACTCACATTATTTAACCAAATCTAAAAAATTAACACTCAAATGTTATATTTCAAATCTAATTAAAATCAAATCTGATTTTTTATAATTTCAAATTAACACTCAAATCTAACTAAACTAAAATCAGATTTTTATTTAATTAACAATGTAAGTATATATTAATATATATGCATGCCAAAATTACTGGTTGTGGAGGAGCCGAGGGGCGAAGTTGACGCCGGAGAAGCTGCCTGAGAGTCGCTGAAGTTGTACGTCGGCGTCTACACCCAAATGGAGGATTTTTTTTATAAAAAAAATGGAGAAAATAAAAAAAAAACTAAAAAAAATAAAACTATTACCAATAGAGCTATCCTTATGCTTTTGTAAACACCAAATAACAATTTAAAACCCTAAAAACAAACAAAAACACAACAAATTTTCATATTAAAATTCATACAAAAAATTGAAATTTTTCAAAGAAAAAATAAAAGCAAACATTCAAATGTGTCCCCAATCCTTCCTAATCTGAGACGTGAGTCACAATTTGGTCAAAAAAATATAGTGAGAGGTTACGATTTTTAGAGAGAAGGAAGAGCAAAAAAATGGAGATTTTTAATAGAGAGAAGGGTTTTTTTCGCGTCTAGAGGAAGAAGAAGGGTTCTCGTCTTTTTAATTATGCCGACGACTTCTACCATCAACATGTTGTGGGTAGTAATTTTGTTTTCGATAGAGAAACTTAAGCCCAAAAAAATCGCATTTTATTGGCACTTTTTTTAAAACACCTATACCGACAACACTTTTCAATATTGTCGGTATAGGTGTTATCGGTATATGAAAATTTTTTGTAGTGACATATATATTTTTAAGATAAACTATTGGCATCAAATCTTAGTTCTATATCTAAAATAATACAGTTGGGAACATATAGATGCTTTTTGATGGCACCATAGATAAACTTAAAAATAAGAACTTTTACGAGCATAGATAAAATTATATATAAATAATTCAAGGATATAATATATTCATAACAAATTATTCATCAATATATTTATTTATAAATACTCTTTTTTTTATTTGTGCCTTATGCACGAACTTGTTGAAAAATTAAATTTATATTTACACTAGTAACAACCTTTTCGCTCAATGTGCTCGATGTCTTGGAAAAGAACCCGTGGTAGAAGACCTCAAGGCCCATCCCATCTTTGGTTCAGTTAATACCTGCATGTTGGTAGAGCATTGTAATGCTTTTGTAGAAGTCAAGGAGCGGCTTAGAAGGTTCATAATAATACAGGTGGAAACAAGTGGCTTTCGAAGAAGTTTTATAGCATGACTTTGCCAATAAAGCTAACTCGAGCACTAGAAACTGGCCACCTTGACCAACAAGACTCATATACTTCCACACTGAGTGAAGAAAGGTTTCACACAAGGAACATGCTGAACTCTCATCGTGTTGATCTATTCATGGGTAGTATAGATCTGGTTTACAACACACCACTTTTGCACTTGCCTTTGACATCCTCTGATGTTTATCGCATGTGTTCCATTAAGTGAGTAGCATTACATCACTTGATGGAGTGTTGAAACCATGTATCTAACTCCATCCTATTATAGCATTATATCCATATATAGAATGGATTACCATGAAGTCTTTCTCCAAAGGTCAATTCGCTATCACCATTTTTAGTCGCACAACTCTTTTGCGATAAACCAGTAAGCATTGATATAGTTGAGGTCCTCATCAAGTTAGGATTTAGACCCATATCTTGGAAAACTTCTTAGAAAAAGATCTTGGTTCCACTTCCTCCATCAATCATGACTCGACCCAGCTAACATTTACCCACCTCTAACTTGACCACCCGAACATCTACATGTGGAACATTCACCTTTAGAAGGTCAACTTCTGTGAAAGTGATAAGGGTTGCTGGGAAAAGCTTATCTCCAGGGGAGATATAGTTGACTTCATGTCACAATGCCATCACCCATTTTACTCTTTCTTCCATCTTTTTCTCATCCCTAGTTTTGTTTTCTTGTGCAATGGTGGGCTTAGCTAATCTATGGATCATTAGAACCTGCTTTAGGGTCTGCCTACTTTTTGAGCTAGAGTTCGATGCTTGTGCTCCTAAGGTTTGAGTCTACTTAATTTATTAAGTTAATGACCCTTTTCTCATTATACCCTTAATCTGATTTTCTTGGCTTTGACATTCTAGGGTCATGTATCTAACATCCTTGTGGAATGCACATCACTTATCTTATGTAGGAAAAACACATCTTATATAATACTTGAATAAACGCAATATGATAAATACAATATTTATATCTACTAAATTAAAGATACATAAATATTATAATTATAAATAATACAATATAAATAACTTATAATATATATAACAATATAATATTATAATTATAAATCATACAATATAAGTAACTTATAATATATATAACAATATTATAATTATAAATAATATAATATAATATAAATAACTTATAATATATATACAATATTATAATTATAAATAATATAATATAATATAAATAACTTATAATATAAATAGCAATTATAATTAATTTACAGAATAATTATAAAGAACAAAATTAAAAGCTGAGGACTGTGTAACACACAGTTTCCTTAAAACAGATTCGCCGCCTCTACGAGGTTTTGACCTCTATCTCCCAGGACACAATGGTGAACGACAAGTAACTCAATTACTTCGCCGAACCAAATATGCCCGAACTCTATCACAATAGAACAGATCTAAGAACTCTAATGAGTAGAAAGGAAAAAACAATATTGAAAATATATATCACAATCTTCAAAGGAAGACAAATATATATAAGTATAAGTTTTTGGTGTAAATAAAACTAAGGCCTAAGATCTCTATATATAGGCTATTCTTGAGAGGCATAACCACTTACAAAAAATGTGGGACAAACCTCAATTGTTTTTTTTCTCATTCAAAAATATCCAACAATCCCCCACATGAATGAAAACTGACACAAGAATAACCAACAGATGGTTTAGACCTAGGTGATAGAGTTCAACGTTAGAAACCCGCATAGGATAGGTAGGTGTTACCCTTTGAACCTTCCCTTGTGTAAGTATATTTACTTTACTGGCTGATCAGTAGACGCGATGTCTTTGAACTGTTCTGCCGTTCGTGTAAACGATGATATACCACACACAGGAATCTTCCTGACATATATTGGTTCTCAAGATTATGTTCGTTTTGGCCCTGAACATTTCCCTAGTTCTGCAAGAGATATTCTAGGAATTGAGCCCTTATTCAATCCCTATAGAAGCGGCCCATCTTCTCTCTCACATAGGTGATTTTCTTAATTAAGAGTAACCCGTATTACTCTGCTCAACATTTTGACGCATAAGAAATCATTAAAAGCATAACTTAACATTTTCCTTACGATTATCACTGTTTCATCATAGGAATGGACAATGAGGATAACCCCCACAGTGATCCAACATAGTCTTTACAGTTTTAGTTGTCCCTTTGAACCTAGATCTTGGGATCTCCAGTCAACTAGGTGGGGTGTCTACTGTATTGACTTTATTCATTCATGGGCTTTAGACCCATTCCCCTCGATGATTTTTCAACCAACTCTCTATTTAACCCTTCGGTTAGCGGATCCGCAATATTATCCTTTGACTTCACATAGTCAATAGACATAACTCCAGTTGAGAGTAGTTGTCTAATGGTATTGTGTCTACGACGTATATGTCTAGACTTACCATTATACATATTATTATGTGCCCTACCAATTGCAGATTGAGTATCGCAATGTATGCCAATAGCTGGCACTGGTTTAGGCCATTTTGGAATATCTTCTAAAAATTGACGAAGCCATTCAGCTTCTTCACCACACTTGTCTAAGGCAATAAACTCAGATTCCATCGTGGATCTAGCTATTACCGTTTATTTAGAAGATTTCCATGATACAGCTGCACCACCGAGTGTAAACACATATCCACTCGTAGACTTTGAGTCTTTCATATCAGATATCCAATTAGCATCACAATACCCTTCAAGTACTGCTGGATATTTAGTATAGTGCAGCCCATAGCTACGAGTAAATCGTAAGTACCTAAGTACTCTTGTTATTCCTTTCCAGTGGTCAGACCCTGGATTACTCGTGTATCTACTCATTTTACTAACTGCGTAGGCTATATCAGGTCTTGTACACCTCATTAAGTACATTAGACTTCCAATAATTCTAGAGTACTCTACCTTAGAGACAGTCTCCCCTTTGTTCTTGAACAAATGTAGACTCGAGTCTATAGGCGTTTTGGAGACACCAGAATCTTCTTTGTTGAATTTCTCAAGAATTTTGTCCACATAATGTGACTGACTTAGAATGATCTTATCAGATGTCCTTGAGATTTGAATCCCCAAAATGACATCTGCAAGACCCATATCTTTCATGTCAAATTTCGAGTTCAACATACTCTTGATAGATTTGATCATCTTATCACTGCTTCCAACAATGAGCATGTCATCTACGTAAAGACACAAAATGACAGTCATTATCTGTTTCTTTAACATAAATAAATTTATCACATTCATTGATTTTGAAGCCATTTGCCAACATAGTTTGGTCAAATTTCTCATGCCATTGTTTTGGCGATTGCTTTAAACCATATAAAGATTTCACCAATTTACATACTTTTCTTTCTTGACCTGGGGAGGAAAACCCATCGGGTTGTTCCATATGAATTTCTTCATTTAAATCCCCATTTAGAAAAGCAGTTTTCACATCCATTTGATGTACTTCAAGATTGCGTAACGCAGCAATAGCAAGTACCATCCTAATGAAATTTATTCTCGTCACAGGAGAATAAGTGTCAAAGTAATCAAGGCCTTCACGCTGCTTATAACCTTTAATTACAAGTCGTGCCTTATACTTATCAATTGAACCATCAGATTTCATTTTCCTTTTGAAAATCCATTTGGCCCCTAAAGGCTTACATCCTGGAGGAAGATCTACTAACTCCCAGGTGTGATTTTGAAGTATGGATTCAATCTCACTATTAATAGCATCTTTCCATAAAGAGCCTTCAGTGGAGTTCACAACTTCATCAAAGCTTTGAGGTTCACCTTCTAGCAAATAGGTCAGAAAATCTGGACCAAAAGATTTTTCTGTTCTTATTCTTTTGCTACGTCTAGGTTCATCCTCACATTCTTGACTTTGATCCTGACTATTTTCAGCAATAGTCTCATGTGTTCGTTTCAACGAACTTGAATCCTCTTTTGATCTAAGAGGAAATACGTGTTCACAGAATGACGCATTTCTGGATTCCATTATCGTGTTTTTGTGTATGTCAGATATTTTAGACTCATACACCAAAAACCGATACGCACTACTATTATGTGCATAACCAATGAAAATGCAATCAATAGTTTTTGGACCTATTTTTACCATTTTTGGTAAAGGTACAGCCACTTTGGCAAGACACCCCCACACTCTTAAGTATTTGAAGGAAGGTTTCGTTCCTTTCCATAACTCGTAAGGGGTCTTATCTTCTTTCTTTTTGGGTATCTTATTTAAAAGATAATTAGCTGATAAGATAGCTTCTCCCCACATGTTCTGAGGCAATCTAGAACTAATCAACATCGCATTCATCATCTCTTTCAATGTATGATTTTTTCGTTCAGCAACACCATTTTGCTAAGGTGAATAAGGTGCAGTGGTTTCATGGATGATTCCATTTTTTGCACAGAATTCACGAAATGGTGATTCATATTCACCACCTCGATCACTTCTCAACACCTTAATCTTTTTGTTAAGTTGATTCTCAACTTCGGTCTTATAGAGAACAAATTTTGCTATAGCCTCGTCTTTGCTTTTCAGCAAATACACATAGCAATATTTCGTGCTATCATCGACAAAAGTAATAAAATACTTATTGCCTCCCCTTGTTTGAACAAATTTTAAATCACATACATCGCTATGGATTAAATTTAGGGGTTCATTATTCCTTTCAATCGTTTTGAAGGAAGACCTTGTTAGTTTTGCCTCAACACAGGTTTCACACTTATGATTTGAATCAATGTGGAATTTTGGTATGTGATTCAAGTTAATGAATCTCCGTAGAGTATCATAATTACCATGTCTTAGTCTACCATGCCAAACATTGGAAGACTCAAGCAAGTAAGTAGAAGAGTTATTAACTTTATTGATAATTGATTTAACAACCATTACACTGAGTTTAAACAACCCATCAGTTACATAACCACTTCCCACATACATTCCACTTTTGGACAGAACAACTTTGTCTGACTCAAATACAATTCAGAATCCGTGTTTGTTCAACAGTGAACCAGACACTAGGTTTTTCCGGATCTCTGGTACGTACAGTACGTTGTTCAGAGTCAGCTCCTTTCCAGAAGTCATTTTTAGGATCACACTTCCTTTACCCGCAATTTTAGATGTGGCAGAATTTCCCATGAAAATCTTCTCGCCATTATCTACCTGTTCAAAAGATTTGAACAGACTTTTGTTTGAGCATACATGCCGAGTGGCACCAGTATCAATCCACCACTCCATTGGGTTGGAATTGACTAGGTTTATCTCAGACACCATGGCTGATAGATTTATTAGATCAAACTTAAAGAAAATTCTTAGGTTAGCCTGGAAGGGTTAAAAACCCAACCATTCGTGGTCTAGCCTCTCGTAGAATATTTCTTTGAGTATTTATCCAGCCTCAAATATCTCTACTAGATAATTTCCAAAGAACACTAGAAGAAGGGTCTAGCCCCTGCCTCAGCAATCTAGTTTCTTTGAAAATATTCAGTTCCCAGAACTTCTCTAGTGAAATTTAAGTTCAAACGAACTTTTCGCAATAACAATCTCTTTCAATATATAGATATAGAAATATCACTAAGATATATTCAAATATTATATTTAAACAATAATCTGTTTTAAGATTGTAGGAAAAACACATCTTATATAATACTTGAATAAACGCAATATGATAAATACAATATTTATATCTACTAAATTACAGATACATAAATATTATAATTATAAATAATACAATATAAATAACATATAATATATAAAACAATATTATAATTATAAATAATATAATATAAATAACTTATAATATATATAACAATATTATAATTATAAATAATATAATATAAATAACTTATAATATAAATAGCAATTATAATTAATTTACTATATAATTATAAAGAACAAAATTAAAAGCCGAGGCCTGTGTAACACATAGTTTCCTTAAAACAGATTCGCCGCCTCTACGAGGTTTCGACGTCTATCTCCCAGGATACAACGGTGAACGACAAGTAACTCAATTATTTCGCCGAACCAAATATGCCCGAACTCTATCACAATAGAAAAGAACTCTAAAGAGTAGAAAGGAAAAAACAATATTGAAAATATATATATCACAATCTTCGAAGGAAGACAAATATATATAAGTATAAGTTTTTAGTGTAAATAAAACTAAGGCCTAAGATCTCTATATATAGGCTATTCTTGAGAGGCATAACCACTCACAAAAAATGTGGGACAAACCTCAATTGTTTTTTTTTTTCATTAAAAAATATCCAACATCTTATTATTATTTTGGGACTCTATTTAAGTGGTCATCTGGTATGACTCTCTTCAGGTCATCCGAGTATATCATCTCTACAATAGTGTTATACTAATATCGATCTAAATCGACCCTAGTTTTGTGTTTTCTCTGTCAACGATCTTAGGTCAGAAGATTTTGATTATTTTTATCTCCTTCCATTCTTTCTTCTCTATTGAAGGTAGTGGTGGTAGCCACGAAGCTACCACTGCCATTCTTTTTTGCACCCTCTCCTGAAACTTCTAGGACTGTAAAGATCCATTCGGCTTGAGTAAGAATTTCACTAATGTAAAATGAGAGATTATGAATGAAATTCTCATGTATCATTGACCCTAGTGTTATCCCCTTAACATACATCTTTGCAGCTATGATAAAGTCAGCATCAAGGATCTTATTTAGTTTGTCCATGAATTTGCTTACGTATTGCTTTGAAGTTTCATCCTTGGATTGGTCCTTCTTGTACGAATCCTACATGATCCATTCTGGGTATGGTGTATGTTGTTATATTGCTTGATGAAAACCTTACAAAAGTCTTCAAATCTGTTAATGGATTTCTTGAACAGTTGGCACAATAGTAAAGTTGGCTCGGACAGCATAGTCGAAAAAATATTTCAAATTATGGCCTTATTATTTGTTTCGATTGCTATCTTCTCTTGGAAATGATAGATGTGATTGGCTGGATCTAACTTCTCTTTTACTAGAATAGGGTTAGCGTGATAAAATCTTAGGGTTTCAGTTTGACTATGATCCAATCAATTAACGGGGATCGCATAACCCTTTAGATCATCTCTGCTGGTGTTTGGGTAGGGTACTCGGACGTGGAATTCATAACTTCTTTCATTACTTCACCCATATAGTCCAAGTAACTGGACCTTTAGACTTCTCTCAGCAAGCATCTTCCCCTTCATTTTTCCCATTCTTCATCCGTCTTCTCTTGTGCCGTCTTGACATATTTTTTCATTAACCTTAGCATCAGTAGTGGCTTTGGTTGGTTATTGGGTTGATCTAGTGTTTGAGCTTGTGGCTAAGACTGAATTTGTGGCAACAATTGTGACAGAATTTGTAGCTAGTTCTTTAATTGAGCCAATTGTTTCTTCAGTTCAATGTTCTTAGCCTTTAAGGACTTTATTTACCAACTCATATTTTTTCTAGGTTAACCAGCAATGCAGTCATTTGATCTTCTTTCCTCTATTCCACAGCTTCAAAGAAACTGACACATTATCTCCATCTCTAAAAGTGCTCTTCGCAATAGGGGAGATTGAAAACTACATTTCTTCAATGGTTTTGTGGTCAGTTGTAGTCTAGTTGTGTTCTTTTTAGGTGACATGATTCTTGCTCTTGCTTTTCTTAACTGAATTCTTGCATTAAATGAGAAAAACAATTTACTTCTCACAAATAGTGCCAATTAGTCAATCCAAAATGTTATCGAGTGATTTCATTTCATATTTACACTATCAAAAATGACTTTTGGCATCAATCAATACTGTAGGTAGTAGTAGAACAACGGGCGCAGTAAAAAACTAACATTGTTGCATTAATGACCTCAGTATAGTACACTGACGTTAGTGTGAAAGGCTATTTTTTCTAAATAAATAAATTAAAATTTGAAAAAATCCAACAATTATTTGTTATAGCCTAAAAACTCTGACTTCTCCTTAACTTGCCAAGTCGCCCTTCCCCACTCCTCCCCCTTAAGTGGCTATCTTTTTCTTTCTCATTCTTCCTCTCTCCTGATATTTCTCTCACACTCCATTTTTTTCTTCCTTTTCTTCTTCTTTTATTTCAACCATCACCTTCGTATATAATTTTTTTTATTTGACTTCATGGGGAAAGACGAAAATAGAATGGGGCTCGAGGGCTTAGGGACCTCGGGTACGGAGATAGACTGGGTTTTTCGTAAGTTTTATATCTGATTTATTTTTATTTGGGTGTGAGGGGATGAACGAGGATGAAGACAAGGTTCATGAGGTTAAGGATGAAACTCTCCATATTTTTTATCCCTCTCTCTTTCTTGTTACAATCACTAACCCCATCTTTTTCTCACTCTTTTTTTTGTTGCAATCATGTACAGGAATGTACGACCGAGTTTAGGGGCTCACAATTTCATTGGGGCTCAAAGGTTGAGGTTGGTAAGGTACAAAGGGGCTTGGGGTTGAGGTTTGCTTGCTTAAAAGGGTTGGGGATTGGTGGCTGTGGTTGTGGTTGTGGCTCGTGAGTTTCGAGATTTGGGCATAGAGGAAGAGTGTTGTTCTTTGCCGTGTTTGAAATGTAGTCTAAGATCTGAGTTGTATCAAGATTTATTTATGTTATTTGTTATTTGTTATTTTGTTTATTTTGTATGTAAAATATATTTGAAATTTTTTCTGGTGATATACTAATGATTTATTTGAAATTTTATTGTGTTTGTGATGCATTTATCAATGTGATTTTTCTTTTGTGCTTATATGAAAATTAAATGATATATTAATCTAATTCTATTTTTTTTGTTTTGATTTTTAGCCTCAGTAATCACTAACTCTAAAATGTTGCATTGGTGCTAAAAGCTTCAGTGTCAATGAACAACTGACTCTAAAGCCTTTTAACATTAGTGCACACCTGACTCTCATATGGCATCACCATCTTTAGCATCATTATCGATACTTACACTAAATATATTTGGAGTTAGTTTTTAACTGATGATAAAGGGCATTTTCTTTTTAAGTAATGTTAAGTTGTGAACTGCATACAGAATGAAATCACTTAGATTGAATCAAGGAAATGAACTTCAATAATCGAATCACCAATATCTTCAACGATATTGAAATAAAAGAAACTTCTGAGGGTACCTGCACAAATGCAATCTGATGCTTAAGTTATCAATGATTATCTCTAGAGCATACTACAACAAAAATCTGAATTAGTAACATTTTAATTAGTGACATTTGCAAAAAACAAATGTTACAAAAACAATATTTTAGTGGCATTTAGTAAAAATATGTAACTAAATGTAATCCAATTTCTAACTTTAAAATTTAGTAACATTTTTAAATGTCACTATTAATAATTTTTAGTAGAATTTTAAAAATATCACTACAAATAAGTTTTAGTGACATTTTAAAAAAAGTCACTATAGTTTTTGTATATAATTTATTTATTAATAATAATAATAAATAAATAATTTTATCATTTATTTTTCTTAAAAAGGTATGTCATAACTATTATAATTTGGTTTTTAAAAAGAAAAAATCCAGAAAACTCTCTACTAGTGTTACCCACTATCTAGCCGCACCTATCTCTCAACTCCAACTTCTCTATATTTCTCTCAACCCCAACTGATCTACACCCTATTATGCCTCTTCCTGGAGTCTTTGATGTCGTCAATGCTAGTAGCAATGGCGAAGGAGAAAGAAGAACACGAGGTCATCTTCGGCGTCGTCGGAATCGGCTCCACCCATCTTCGACTGTCTTCATTTCTCTTTCAGATCTAGGTACGTGCTTCTAGTCATTTCTTGATATGTTTATTAATTATATTTTTACAAAATTATTGGTAGAGTTTATTTCAAATCTCTGTATGTGATTTTTGATACAATTTTTTGTTTCCTTCTTTTATTGCTTGCTCTAAATAACAGTTATTTTGTGGCTTTGGTCTTATTATTGACTGTGATCTTTGTGGTTGCAAACTCTTGTTTTAGGCTTTTAGCATGAAATTTTATGAAGCAAGGCTTGAAGTTTGTTGATTATCAAGAATAATTGCTGAAAAATCTTTATATATTTCACATTAATTAATTCTAAAACAGTGGATATCTTAATTATAGTGTTTGGGATTCGTCCTATACTGTAAGTAATTAATTTATTAAATTATCCATGTGTGTGGAACAACAAATCTGAAGGTAATTTATTTTTAATTATAAGGAAGATGGGTTACTTGTATAAAATAGGTTATTTTGGCTCATGAATTGGGTCATTTGAAATGCAAATACTATGACTTTATTGAGATATTATTGAGATATTCTTTTTATTGTACCGTATGTATATATGGTTAAGAGTAAGTTTAGGAATTAGATTAGAGTTACAACTTTAGTTTCCTATTTTATATTCTTTTGTATATATATATATATGACAAAAACATATCAATGAAAAGCAAGCCATTCATGATTTCTTCATGGTATCAGAGCCACACGGCTATGATACATGTTCGACAATGGCTGGCGGTAACGATACGACTAAGACTCCACCTCCACCTATATCTTCTTGAAATGACCATACGTCTCCTTTCTTCCTTAGCTCAAAAGAGAGACCTAGAGATCTCATCACTCCGGTTCGTCTTCGACACAAAAATTATGATGAATGGGAAAGGTCTGTAAGTCTTGCTCTACTATCCTGCCAAAAATACGACTTTTTCGATGGCACGATTATGGAACCCAAAACACCTTTCACAACGGAGGATTGGCTTACCATTCACTCTATGTTTGTTTCTTGAATAATGAACACTATTGGCCAAAAATACGACTTTGTCGATGGCACGATTATGGAACCCAAAACACCTTTGACAACGGAGGATTGGCTTACCATTCACTCGATGTTTGTTTCTTGAATAATGAACACTATTGATAAGGAGGTTAAGTCTACTATTTCTTTTTATGATGACGCTAAACTTTTGTGGGATGAATTTCAGGCTTGCTTCTCTGTTGTTAATGGACCCTGAATTCAACTGTTAAAAATTAATTTAGCTAAGTGTGAGCAATCCCAGATCATGCCTGTTTCTACATATTTTGGAAAGCTAAAGGTTTTGTGGGATGAATTGGATAATCATGAACCTATTATTACATGTAAGTGTGGAAAATGTGAATGCAATTTGGGTAAGGAATATGAAAAATGATGAAGTAATGAGCGTTTTCATCAATTTTTGATGGGTTTAAATTCCAATTATTATGCCCAATTACGTACTACTTTGTTGTCTTATGAACCTTTACCTTCTCTTGATCGTGCCTATCAACAAATTACTCAAGAAGAACGTGTTCGTGGAATTACTCATGCTCGAGAATCACTACCAGAAGTGGTGGGTTTTGTTGTTCGTCTAGAAGGGCATGACCGAGCGAAACCAGATAAGATTGACAAATCTAGGCTACTGTGTTCTCACTGACATCGATTTGGACATGACATTGTTACCTGTTTTTAGCTTCTTGGGTATCCAGAATGGTGGGGCAATAGACCTCACACTCAAGGAGCCACTCATGCTCGCGACAAAGGAGGTGGTGGCCATGGTACAGACTCACCCGCGACTGGTTGTGGTAGAGGAGCCACTGTGCGAGTGATGGCGGTAGACGGCTGCAACACTAGGGTTGGAGCTTCGGTCAATGGGCAAAGAAATTCTTCCAACGCTACATCTAGCACGTCAAACACTTCTGCCTCTCCTCCCGATTTGAGTGCGGAAACAATGGCAGACTATAACTACTATGTTTGGTAATACTCAATCCTCTAATGATAGTTTACATGGTGAGTTTTCTAAGATTTCTTGGATTATTGATATCGGTGCTTCTAATCATGTGACGGGGATGAATCATATTTTTTTGATGTTCATCATATTGCTGCATGTCTCGTTGGACTCCCTGATGGCCAAAAATTAATTTCTACTAAAGAGGGAAGTGTGAGGCTCTTGGAAGGATTGTATCTTAAAAATGTTCTTTATGTCCCTAAATTGCAATGCAACTTAATTTCGGTTACACAACTCATTGATGACATGCATTATTTTGTACAATTTGCTTATAATATGTGTGTTATACAGGACCGTCATACGAGGAAGCTCATTGGAACGAGTGAATTGAGAGATGGACTTTACTACTTCTGACAACTGTCTACAGTGCAATCTATCTCAGTGGATGGTTCTTCATCTTTGTTGGAGCATTGGCATCAATGTCTTGGACATCGTTTAGAGAAAGTAGTAAAGTCATTACCTTTCTTACGTAATTCTAGTGATAAATTGAATAAGGCTGGTGATGTGTGCCCTCGTGCCAAAAAATCTTGTGATTCTTTTTCTCTTAGTGATCATTAGGCCTCCCAAATTTTTGAATTGGTTCATTGTGATTTATGGGGTCCTTACAATACAGTTTCTTCTTGTGGGGCTCATTATTTTTTGGCTATTGCGGATTATTTTTCCCGAGCTGTATGGGTTTATTTGTTGATTGATAAATTGGAGGTATTTAATATGTTTATGTCATTTTTTTGCTATTGTTGATCAACAATTTGGACAAAAGGTTCAGAATGTTTGGAGTGATAATGAGACAGAGTTTAATTGTTTGATAGATTATTTTCTTTCAAATGAGATTTTATTTCAAATCTCTTGTGTTGGGACTCCACAACAGAATGACAGAGTTGAACGTAAGCACCATCATATTTTAACAGTGGCAAAGGCCTTGCATTTTCAAAGTCACATTCCTCTTTATTTTTGTGGTGAATGTGTCTTGGTAGCTTCTCATTTGATCAAGCTAACACCTTCGAGTGTTCTTCACAATAAAACACCTTATGAAATTTTATTTAATACTTTGCCAGTTTTTGATGAATTGCGAGTATTTGGTTCTTTATCTTATGCCCATAATCAATGAGCTAAGAATGATAAATTTGCAAGTCAAAGTCAAAAATGTGTCTTTGTTTGGTATCCTTTTGGTAAGAAAGGGTGGAGACTTTTTGATCTAGAAAATAAAAGTTTTTTTGTTTCTAGAGATTTTAAGTTCTTTGAAAATAAATTTCCATTTGCTGAAAATGGTCCTGGTCCTATTCGTTCTAAATATAATTTTGGAAGCATGAATTTAGATGATGATGATTTTGACTTTAACATTTTGGGGGATCCTGAATCATTGTCTGATAAACTTGAGCTCACAAACCAATCCTCCCCACTACATATCACCACCCAAAGCCCAACAACTACCACTTTAAAGCCTGCTCCCATTATTCCCCCCGCAGCCAATGAATCACAGTCTGGCCCGAATGCTGAACAAAGTCCAGTTACACCCACATCTCCACACCACCATCCATCTACAGGGGGGGCAGAAGGGGCTGCTCCAGATGCTATCGATGAACCTCACATGCGACGTGGATTTCGTGAAAAAGTTCCATCCATTTGGCTTTCTGAATATGTTACTAACACTGTTATCACAAAAAGTCCATCTACTCTCTCTCCAAGTTCACCCACGCCATCTGCTTCCTCAAGTTCTCCCTTTCCTATAAGACATTATATTAATTGTGCAAAAAATTTTGTTAGCCATCGACAATTTCTTGCCGCTATTACTGCAGGTTGTGAACCAAAATCATTTAAAGAGGCTATGAAAGAGTAGGATGGCGTCATGCTATGCAAACAGAAATATGTGCTTTAGAGGATAATGGTACTTGGACTATGGCAAAATTACAACCGGGTAAACGTGCTCTTGGTAGTCAATGGGTCTATAAAATCAAGTATAACTCTGATGGCAGTATTGAACGGCTTAAAGCTCATTTGGTTGTTTTTTGTAATCATCAAATTGTTGAGATCGATTATAACGAGACTTTTGCGCCAGTTGCAAAGATGGTCACGGTTCGTGCTTTCTCAGCCATTGAAGCATAAAAAAATTGGGAGCTGCATCAGATGGAGGTGCATAATGCCTTTTTGCACGGGGATCTCAATGAAGAAGTTTATATGAAGCTTCCTCCTCATTTTGGGTCTTCTCAACCTGATATGGTTTATCTTCTTCAAAAGTCATTGTATGGCTTGAAACAAGCATCGAGGTGTTGGTTTTCCAAACTTGTTACTTCTTTAAAGGAGTATAGTTTTGTACAATCCTATGATGATTACTCTCTCTTTACTTATAGTAAGGGTGATACTCAAATCAATGTTTTGGTGTATGTCGATGATTTAATTATTTCTGGGAATAATTCCACTGCTTTTTGAGAGTCTTTAAGAACTGTTTGAGCACGTGTTTTCATTAGAAGGATCTCGGGGTTCTTAAATATTTCCTCGGGAATGAGGTGGCATGAAGTCCTGATGGTATAGTTCTTTGTCAATGAAAGTATTCTCTTGACATTATTTTTGAGAATGGCCTTCTAGGTGCTAAGCCCGCATCTTTTCCCATTGAGCAAAACTATTGGCTTGCTCATGATTCAGGAGATTCTTTGTCTATTCCAAAAACTTATCGTCATTTGGTTGGACGTTTGATTTACTTAATGGTCTCTCGTCTGGATTTGACATACTCTGTCCATGTTTTATCACACTTTTTACAAGAACCGTGATAGGAACATTGGGAAGCTGCTTTGCGCGTTGTTCGCTATTTGAAGGGTTCTCCTGGACAAGGAATTTTACTTCGAGTTGATAGCTCTCTCTCTTTGATGGGTTGGTGTGATTCCAATTGGGCAACTTGTCCTCTTACTCGTCACTCTCTGACTGGTTGGCTTATGTTTCTTGGTCATTCTCCAATTTCTTGGAAAACTAAGAAACAACCTACTATGTCACGTTCTTCGGCAAGGGCCGAATATCGCTCTATGGCTTCCCTTACTTGTGAATTGAAATGGTTGAAGGGTCTTCTCCTTAGCTTGGGGATTCAACATACTGCTGCCGTTGGTCTTTATTGTGATAGCCAGTCGGCTTTACATATTGCACAGAATCCTATCATCCATGAACAAACAAAGCACATTGAAGCAGACTGTTGCTTTGTCCGTGATGCTATCCAGGATGGAACTATTCTTCCTTCATATGTTCCTGCAACGGTTCAGCTTGCAGACATCTTTACCAAGCCTTTGGGGATACGTCAATTTCAGTTTATGCTTTCCAAGTTGGGCATTTATGATCCTCATGCTCCACCTTGAAGGGGGGGGGGGGGGGGGGGGGGAGGGGGGGGGGTATTGAGATATATTGAGAATATTATTGAGATATTATTTTTATTGTACCATATGTATATATTGTTAAGCGTGAGTTTAGGAATTAGATTAGAATTACAGCTTTAGTTTCCTAATTTCTAGTTTCCTATTTTCAATTTTTTTGTATATATATTACAAAAACATATTAATGAAAAGCGAGCACGATTTCTTCAGACTTACATTTGAAAATATTCTTACCCTTGGAGCTTATATTGTGCCTGATAGGCTCACTATTTTTGCTATATTTATTGCCTGTTCACTATTTTTTAGAAAAATATGTTGACATTTCTTGTTCCCATTCGATTCTTGACTAAATTATCATAGTAATAGCTCCAGTAGTCCTCTAAAGTTGCATGATGTGGAAGAAATTATGGGGTTTTAATTATTTCCTTCACAGGGCTTGGTGGGTTTATAGCATGGAGTTTAGAAGAACATTATTTTGTTGGCTAGCTTCTATATTGGCATTGTTATCTATCTTGTTTTTAGTGTATGATTTTAATCTTTACTTTAGCATCCTCATTTTGATTTGATTTGATTTGTTGGCATTGTTTCAGTTTAGTTGTGCAAAGAAAGCATCTTCGGCTAGAAATGACTTTGATGGAGGAAGTATTTTGGAATATGCATATTGCAAAAGAAAGTTAAAAGATAAGAAGACTTCTTTGAAGAAATTAGAAAAGAAAGAAAGCTATATACTATGCTTATGTATTTTATTTTAGTTAATTTTTGTAAATATAATAACATATGTTTTTTTAAGGTATTTATTGAGATATTTTGTATACATAAATTTTATTGAAATAATAGGTTGTTAATTATTTGAAAATATTTATAAGATTTTATTTTACCATACATTAAAAACAAATTAATATATATTTATACATTTTATTAAATATCAATTAGTTACATTTTTCTTAAATGTAACTAAAATTATTTTTTGATATAAAAATAAATCATAATTTATTATTACAAATAATTTAGTAATTTATGAAAAAGCTATTTTTTAATGACATTTTCAATTGTCATTCAACTTTTACTCACATTCCCATATCTTACATTTGGGGCAGTGTCACTTAAACTATAAATAGTACTAAAACTAAGCAATAATGAAAATTTTTAAATGTAACTAAATCCATATTTTGATCAACAACAAGAAAATATAACTGTGTAAGGCATGAATCAATGAAAGGTCCCTTTTAAAATCTCATTCGGGGCCATTTATATTTTTGTAAAAGTTAGTTTAGGATCAAGAATAATCATCGTGATTTAGTCAATGTATCAGTAGTCAAAAGTAGTGGAAATGTTATTTAAATCATTTGAATTAATTTGGCTCCCATAATTATAGTATTATTTCATAATCCGTTCACAAAGCTAAGTATAAAAAAACGAAATTAGTGTTGGATTTTTTTATCGAACAATATATTTATAATATTGACCAATTCTCGGGCGCACCCCAAAAGGGACACACCGGTGCACCCCCTAGTGTTTTTGGCTTAGAAAGTATTTTTAGTGAATTTCTTTTTTATGGTCGTGTATATTATAGTTATTTAGACCATTCTGCAAATTTTCAGAAAATTCTAAATAATTTAGTGCCGAAAATAATGTTCAAATATGTTACATTTCACATGCATAAAAAAATTAGTGACGCATGCAACAACCTGTTTTGAACCTAGTTTTCGGCACGGTAAATTATTCAGAATTTTCTGAAAATTTGCAGGATGCTCTAAATAACTAATATGTACACGATCATAAAAAAGAAATTCACCGAAAATACTTCATGAGCCAAAAACACTAGTGGTGCACCAGTGTGCCCCTTTTTGGGGGGTGCACCAGAGAATTGCCATATAATATTAATATGCTTGTTATTTATTAAGTACAGAATACTATTTTAGGTAAGTTTATGTATAAATCTTAGGAAAATTCTCGGGTGCACCCCTTGGTGTTTTTGGCTCGGGAAGTATTTTCGGTGATTTTTTTTTATGACCATGCACATTGTAGTTATTTAGATCTTCCTGCAAATTTTCAGAAAATTCCGAATAATTTATAGTACCGAAAATAAGGATCAAACATGTTACCATCCACGAGTATAAAAAAATTAGTCACATATGCAACAACCTATTTTGAACCTAGTTTTCAGCACTGTAAATTATTCGGAATTTTCTAAAAATTTGCAGGATGCTCTAAATAATTACAATGTACACGATCATAAAAAATATTTGCCAAAAATACTTCGTGAGTCAAAAACACCAGGGGTGCACCGATGTGCCCTTTTTTGGGGTTGCACCGGAGAATTCCCCTAAATCTTATTTTCTGTTTGAAATAATAAAAAATAAATAAAAACAGAACAAGCAAGAAAGGAGAAATGGATACTCCAACATCATGATTCATAAGACAAGTATATTGTTAAATTTTCCTCTTCATATACCACTACAAAAATTATGGTTAGTACGGACAATGTCTCTTGTAGCGTACCATTTTTTTATTATTTTATTTATTTGATTGTATTATTTTAATTGTTGTTTGTTAAGTGTTAGAATTTTTATTTTAATTAATTGAATTGTTAGGCAGTAATTATGTGAATATAATTTTTAATTGTTTTATTTTGTAAAATTTGTTTGTGAGTCATGATTGTGTGCAAGAAGGTGGATACTTAGTAGATGTAGACTTGAGCACTTTTGTGTGGGCATGTGAATGGTATGCATGGTGAGCATGCATTAGTTATCCACGCATATTATTTTTTTCCCTACTTTTTTATTATTTAAAGGAAAGGAAATTATAATGAGGGAAGACTATAGGTCCCAGGGTGGCTCTATCAGCATCATATCGAGATAAGAGCTGATACAAGGGTATAACTGTAATTTTGGGTCAAGTTTGTAATTATATGATAATTGAGGATGAATAATTAATTTAGAATTAAATATTAATTTTCGAAAATATATTTATTAATTTAAATATGTAAATTTTGAATTTCATATATATGAATAAATTAATTAATTTTTGAAATTAATTATTTTATTTGAGTGGGAGAAAATAAAATTGTTAAGTCAAAAATAGTTTTTGATTTATTTAATTTTAAAAGATGATGATGATGATGATAATGATGATCATCAAATTGAATTTTGAATTTAAAATTTAAATTTTGAAATATGGTTGTCATATTTTCCTTAAAAAGATTAACACCTTATTTTGTAGGAGATTGATTTTAATTAAATAATTAAATAAAAGAAAAATACAAAATCCCTAACAAGGGAATAACAGTATACGCCTGACACAGTCCAAGAACTGTGTCATGCGTGTACCACATATACAGATATTGTATCTGTATAGTTTTATTTTATTTATTTAATTAATTAATAGTTTGAAAATAGTTTTTTCAAATTTGGTAAGTTAGATATTTACCTAAATCAAATCCTATCATCATTATGATATTATTATTTGTGAACACCGCAAATTGGACATGATCGTGAAAGACTCAGGCCTCACGCTTACCTCGCTGAAGGTCCTATGGACCCGCGCCTCAGTGCCCAGGCCCGCGCCTCCATCTCGCGAGGCCATCTCCCAGGTTGTGTCTAACTGTCGCGCCTAGGTGCCCAAGCCTACGCCTCCATCTCGTGAGGCTATCTCGTGAAGCCATCTCCCAGGATATGCCTAAGTGTCGTGCCTAGGTGCCCAGGCCTGTGCCTCCATCTCTCGAGGCCATCTCGCGAGGTCGTCTCACAAGCCATGCCTAAGTGTCGTGGCTAGGTGCCCAGGCCTGTGCCTCCATCTCGCGAGGTCGTCTCACATGCCATGCCTAAATACCGCGCCTAGGTGCCCAGACCCGCGGCCCCATCTCGCAAGGCCATCTCGCGAGGTCGTCTCGCAGGCTGTGCCTAAGTGTCGTGCCTAGGTACCTAGGCCCACGCTTCCATCTCTCGAGGCTGTCTCGTAGGCCATGCCTAAGTGCCGCGCCTAGGTGCCCAGGCCCGCGCCTCCATCTCGCAAGGCCGTCTCGCAGGCCATGCCTAAGTGCCCAGGCCCACGCCCCCATCTCGCGAGGTTTTCTTGTAGGCCACGCCTCTATGATATAAGTATATACCTTGCTGAAGGAGCCCTCCTCAATTTTCTAAGGAAGGTGTCACCAGCGGGGCGCAACTCCCACATGCTTATCTCACTCAAGGCTACAAATTCTCTTATATTTAGCAAAGTAAAAAGGGGCTTGAAACAAAGGTGTATCTTGAATATACGAGAGCAAGCATTAGGTACAAGGTACACGTACGGGAACAGGTTGTACAACCATGAGGAGCACAGAGGCATAACCCTGACATCCATCTCTGGCAAGTAGTGGAAGTACGAGGAGTGGTGACATGGCCTGCATGTCTCTGACCATATATCAGAGCTGATACCACAACCACCTATACCACTACGTTTGGTGCTACCTCTCTGACGCTCGTACCAAATAAGTAGTGGAGGCGTCCCCACAGGCCCTAACCATGTACCAACGCCGACACCATGACCTTTTTCACCACTACTACCTGTGCCCCCACACTGACAATGTACTTGTGTACACTCTGGTCCCCTAGGACCACAATGTATCAGGGGCCATTAGAGCCCACTATAAAAGGGACCTCACTTCATCATTGAGATAGGGTTGAAAAATTCTTGTAAAACCAGATTGGTCTAAGGGAAATATACGAGTTTTCTTTCTAATTTATATTTCCTATTTACCATTTTCCTTCAAGTTTCTATATGTTCATTTGTGTTCATTAAATATTGATTTAAGTTTATGAGTTTACCATCCATATTTCGTTGACGAGTTCTTACTGTCAACAGTTTGGCAACGTCTATGGGAAGGATAAGTGCCAAGCCACTGTTCTTCCATCGATTCCGGTAGCAAAGATGCTGAGACGCTCTAAGTGGTTGAGAGAACCACGGGAGGTTGAGGTACACCTCGATGGAGATCAACTGCAGGCCTCCATGAAGAATCCTCCGCCACCTAAAAATGTGCATGCATCAAAGGAGCCAGGGGTTCCAAAAGGTGAAAGGGAGGCCTCGTCCCCGGCCGTCCCGCCTGATGAGCATCGTTCGAGGTCAGCGACTGTCCCCGCAAGAGACGCCGGCGAGTTCCTGCTCCCGAAGCTGCCACAGGTGCTAAACTCCGGCTGGAAAGATCCGAGCCCACCGAAGCGCAGGTTCGACAAGAATCCTCAAGTCCATTATGTGAGCTTGAGTTCTAGGTCCTGATTTTATGAAGAGGAGATACGCGAGCTGCACTGGAAGAACCAAAGGCTAGAAACCACCTTAGAGAACATGCAAGAGGTGTTGAATGGCCTCTTACAAGGAAAATCGAATATATCTCTTCCTAGGTGAAAAGAGAAAGGACAAGAGGGGGTAGAAACCACGGTCCCAGTGGACGATGGGAGGACTCGACTCTCCACAAGTAATACCCCCCCGAACAAAGCAACGCGAACATCTCGGACCACCAAAGTAGCCCAAGATGCCAGAGCAGAAGAACAACATTGACCCTCGTAACGAAGTCAAGGTCACTTCAAGGAAAACACCATCAGACTTACTGGAATAACTCAACAAGAAAAGGGCGGGTAAAAGGACTACACCTCCTATGGCGCACCGGGAAGACAAAGGAAAGGGAAACGCTAACCCATCCACGCTGAGAGACTCCTTGGACAAGAGGAGACAAGACCTAGACGCAGAAATGAGGAGCCTCCAGAGCAAGATAATCACCGCATCTGGACGACAAGTCGTCGATGACGAGTTCGACAATGAGTCACCCTTCACTAAGGAAATCCAAGCCATCTGGCTCCCAGCTAACTTCAAGGAGCCTCATATGACCCCATATGATGGATATACGGATCCAAAGTACCATTTGGACGCATTTAACGATCTGATGAAATTAAGGGGAGTTAGTAGCGGGGCCAGATGCCATTTCTTTGCTATCACATTAAAAGGACCTGCGTACAAATGGTTCATAAAACTCCGGCCAGGGTCCATCAGGTCTTGGAAATAATTTTCTGATGAATTTCTTTAGCAACATCACGCTGTGCGTGATTACACAATGCCAGGCACCAGTCTCACTAACGTAAAATAGGGAGAAAATGAGAGTCTAAAGAGATACATCCACAGGTTTAATATGGAGGCAGCCAAAGTAGGGAGCTAAAAATGGCCATCACGACCGGAGTACGCCCGGGAAGTAAGTTATGGGATAACATGCTTAAGAGAGAGATCACAGATTTGGACGATTTCTACAAGCGGGCACATAAATATATTTGTGTAGAGGATGGTCACGAGAGCCTTAAGGCTGGAAAAGATCGGTCCCCACCAAAACCCTCAATTTGAGAAAGCCAAAGCGATGCAAAGAAGAAGAGGGTCTATGAAGGGACAAGAGATGATCGGTCTCAGAAGCCCCAGAGTACTGATGAGCGCAAGCAGGGCTCCTATACCTTTTATACTGACCTCACCAACGCTAGGGAACATATCTTCGTCACGAATGAAAACCAGGTCCCTTTCAGAAGGCCCCCGCCAATGAAAAAAGACCGATATAAAAGAGACCCCAGTAAATATTGCCAGTATCATAAAGATATCGGCCACACCATCGCAAAATGCACCCATTTGAAAATAGAAATCAAAGAGCTTATACGCAGGGGACATTTGGGAAGACACATCCGCAAAGAGAACCAAAGACCAGAAGAAGGAGCATCCTCGGCACGAGCACGAGAGGTAGCCCCAGAGGTACAAGGAGAAGTCAGAACCATCTTCAGAGGGCCAGGATTTGGAGGCGAATCAAGGAAGGGGCAAGAAAAATATGCCAGGGAGGCCAGACAAAGTCCACCACCATGCATCTTAAGTTTGGAGCAACGCCCCCCGAAGAGTTTTAAGGGTGAGAATGGCTCGATAACCTTCACCGAAGAAGACGCATGGGGTGTACATTTCCCCCATATTGACCCATTAGTGTTGACTGTCCAGCTTGCAAACATGAGGGTGCATCGGGTCTTGGTGGATAATGGAAGCTCTGTGGACATCCTATATCGCCCAGCTTTGGAGAAAATGGGACTAAACATCCGGCACTTAAAGCCTTGCAATACCTCCCTGTATGGATTTACAAGAGATTCAATACAGCCCCTAGGGGCAATTGAGTTAGCCCTCACCATGGGAGAACAACCCAGACAAACCACCATAATGGCAAGCTTTGTCGTGGTAGATTGAACCTTAGCCTTCAATGCGGTATTAGGGAGAACCTCCCTAAGAGAATTGAATGCAATAACTTCTGTGTACCACTTAGCTATGAAATTCCCAACTCCTGGAGGAATAGCAAGCATGAAAGGAGAGCAGAAGGAAGTGAGGGAATGTTGTAACACATCCCTCCGCATGGCCATAAAGCCATCAGTGCCTATGGCAATGGTTGTGCCTGAAGGCGCAAGCCCGCACGAGTTGGACCTGCGAGTCGCGGAAGAACCCAGAGCTGAGCCAATAGAGGAGTTGGAGGAAGTCACGGTCATGAATGAGTCGTTGAGGAAGTTGAAGATAGGAAGAAACCTTCCGAGTATCGTGAAGGAGAAGCTGGTAGAATTTCTGGAAGCCAACCTCGACGTATTCGCTTGGAGTCACGAGGACATGGTAGGAATAGACCCATCGATCATGTGTCATCCCTTAAACATCGACCCAAAAGCAAGGCCTGTGAGGCAAAAAAGGAGAGCACTAGACCCATAAAGATACACAACCTTAAAAGAAGAGGTTGACAAGTTGAAGGCAAATGGGTTTATCCGAGAAGCATTCTACCCAATATGGGTGTCAAACCAAGTTTTAGTCCCAAAGCCCAATGGAAAGTGGAGGACTTGTGTGGACTTTACTAACCTCAATAAAGCCTGCCCTAAGGACAACTTTTTGCTTCCTAAAATAGACCAGTGAGTAGACGCCACGGCGGGGCACTAGCTACTTAGCTTCATGGATGCATATTCCGGGTACAACCAAATAACCATGAACTCGGCTAATGAAGAGCACACTTCATTTATAACATACAAGGGGCTTTATTGCTACAAAGTGATACCTTTTGGTTTAAAGAACGCAGGTGCTACTTATCAAAGGCTGGTGAACAGAATGTTTGCGAATCAAATGAGGAGTAATATGGAAGTATACGTGGACGATATGTTGGTAAAGACAAAGAAGGCAGAAGATCTCACAAACGACCTCAGTGAGATGTTCGACACCCTCCATATATTCAGAATGAAGCTAAACCCGCTTAAGTGCACCTTCGGAGTTTCATCGGGGAAGTTCCTGGGTTTTATGGTGAATTCTCGAGGTATCGAGTCCAACCCTGACAAAATCAAGGCATTGCTGGAAATGAGCCCACCACGAAGCAAGAAAGAGGTGCATTACTTAACAGGGAGAGTAGCAGCCCTCAATAGGTTCATCTCCAAATCCACTGACAAATGCCTCCCTTTCTTCAACATCCTAAAAGGGAGAAAAAAGTTTTCTTGGGATGAAGATTGCCATGAAGCCTTCACTAAACCAAAGGAACACCTTGGAAAACCACCCTTTTTGGCCAAGCCAGAAAAAGGGGAAAAATTGTACTTGTATTTAGCTGTATTAGAGCATGCTATAAGTGCCGCCTTGGTCAAAGGAGAAAAGAAGCATCAACAACCCGTGTACTATGTAAGCAAGCGGTTGGCAGATGTAGAAACCCGGTACCCAGAAATAGAAAAGTTAGCATATGCCTTGATAGTTGCTTCACGAAAGCTGAGGCTCAATTTTCACGCTCATGCTATCGAAGTGCTCACCAACACCCCTTTGCATCAAGTCTTGCACAAACCAAAAACTTCGGGAAGGTTGTTAAAGTGGTCGATTGAATTAAGTCAATTTGACATCACTTACACACCAAGAACCTCAATCAACGGGCAGGTACTCGCAGATTTTATAGTCGAGTTTGCACACCGACCCCATGAGGAGGAAGAAGTAGAAGATAATGAACCGGTGGGTGAAGGGGAAAAGCAACCTGAAGTATGGAGCCACCATGTAGACGGGGCATCTAATGAAGGAGGAGTCGGCGCTGGCATAGTGATGACGGGACCTGAGAGGCACAAGATGTATTGCGCCTTAAGATTCGGATTCGAAGCTTCCAACAACGAAGCAAAATACGAGGCACTGTTAGTTGGCCTGCGGCTAGCTAAAGAGTTAATGGTAACCCATTTGCATGTATTTAGTGACTAACAGCTGGTAGTGTTTTAGGTGAAGTGTGAATATCAAGCTAGAAGCCCAAAAATGGCTACATATCTCGCCAAACTGAAGGGGTATTTGGATCAGTTCAAAGAATACACCATAGAACAGATCCCAAGGGAGCAAAACACAAACGCCGATGCTCTCGCGAAACTCGGCTCTACTCGAGGCGAAGACAAACTTGAGTCCATCCCTGTCGAATACATCTCCAAGCCGAGCATAGCAGAAGAAAAGATCCACATGGTCAATAGCCCTGAGGAGTCATGGTTTACAACCAATATTGAGGTACTTAAATGACGCGACCTTGCCTTTGGACAAAAAAGATGCCCGTAACCTAACTTACAAAGCCTCCCAATACACCCTAGTAGATGGAGTTTTATATAAGAGAGGCTTCGCTACGCCACTCCTATGGTGTGTAGATAAGGGAGAGGCTTTAAAAATTCTTCAAGAGATACATGAAGGCGAATGTGGAAATCATGCTGGGGGATAGGCCATCCGCCAGGGGTATTATTGGCCTACCATGGAGAAGGAGGCGAGCGATTTTGCAAAAAGGTGTGACAAGTGCCAAAGGCATGCAAATTACCCCAGACAATCACCAAATGAGCTGGTGAGCATGACCAGTTCGTGGCCCTTCGCTGTGTGGGGGATTGACTTGATTGGAGCGTTGCCAGCAGAGAGAGGATGAGCAAAATACGCGGTTGTAGCAGTCGATAACTTTACTAAATGGGTGGAAGCAAAGCCCCTAGTCAACATAATGGCTAAGCAAATCACCACCTTCGTGAATAAATTTATCGTCTGCATATTTGGAGTACCCTACAAGATCATCTCCGACAATGGGACGCAATTTGAAGGAGGAGTATTCGAAGAATATTGCAGGGAAAAGGGAATCAAGAGAAGTTTCTCCGCTGTAGTACACCCACAAGCCAATGGACAAGTGGAGGCCATCAACAAGATCCTAAAAAGGAACCTGAAAACAATGTTAGAAAAGTTGAAAGGGGCTTGGGTCGAAGAGCTTCCTAATGTGCTTTGGGCCTACAGGACCACACCTCGTTCCACCACAGGAGAGACACCTTTCACCTTAGCCTATGGCTGCGAAGCTGTCCTTCTAATAGAAATGAAGATCAACTCCATCCACATACAAGCATATGATGACCAGGCTAACATCGCAGCATTAGCCGAAAATTTGGACCTATTGGAACTAGGAGAGAAATGGCTCAACTAAGGCTGGCAACATATCAGCAACGAGCCACAAGATACTATCATTCAAGGGTGCGAGAGAAGGCGTTCAGGGTTGGAGACCTCGTTTTAAGGAAAATCCTGCCCAACACTTGAGACCCGAGCACGAGTGTGTTAGGGGCAAACTGGGAAGGGCCCTACCAAGTTGCCCAGGTTGTGCCCCCTAACACCTACAAGCTTGCACGTTTGGATGATACCATGGTACCTAGAGCATGGAACGCAAAACATCTAAAGAAATATTATTAGTAAGACCTCCATGTTGAGGCAAGAATGTCATTGTTCTGTCTAATGTGCAAGCTAAATGTAATAGCTATAAGTTCAACTTGGACTCCTTAATAGGTAGTAAGAACGAAGTCACATTAAGTTACCATATACTTCACCTGTTTCCAATGAATATGTTGTGACATTAAATGAATATACAGTAAAGATTCTTGTTTAAGCAAAATGATTATCAAAATGTGTGAATGGAATTATCAAAGTTCTTTCCGAAATAAATCTCGTCAACCACTTGGGGGCAGAGTATATAACAAGAAAAGAGGGTCCTAAACGAGAACCTTATATCCTAAAAAAGACCCCTTATAAATAAAGAAGAAGACCTGGCAAGACATCAATTGAGTTCACGAGGATTAGCTACCCTTATGAACATCAAGGAGGTCAAAAGGTCCTACAAGAAAAGCCTCCTAATAAAGGCAGGTGCTTCCACGAGAGGATTTCCTCAGGAAGAGAACCCACCAATAAGCCTAGAGCGGCCACCAAGTTGTCCAACCAAAAAGGGTCTTAAAAGAGCACCCACCAATAAGCCCAGAGCAGTCACCAAGCTGTCTAACCAAAAAGGGTCCTAAAAGAGACCCTTGCAAAAATAGTACTATGAATAATGATGAACAGGACACTTCTCGCGAGAAATAATAAGCGTGCGCAAAAGTATATAAAAGGATAACTAGAACCCGAAGGGCCAACATATCCTTATAGATACAATCAAGAGGCACCAAAGAGAGACCTATTGAACCCCTTCGTATGGGCTCCAAAGGACCTCAGGCATGATAAATAAAAAAAGTATATATATATATATATAAAAAAGAACCTATCGAACCCCATTTTGCAGGCTCAAAATGACCTCAAACATAGAGGAACAAAAGCAAATAATCGCATATATATACAAAAAAAAGGGTAAAAAAGGAGTCGCAATAATGTAACAAGACTTATAAAAGTTCCAACAAAAAAATAAATAAATAATAAGCTCAAGTGAGCATACAACCAAATCAAATTAAATGATAAGATCGCAAAAGCAGAATCTCAGGGCCTCCTGCCGCGGGCATTCCACTCAGCCACCCGGCAATGGCTTACTCACCAAAAGAGGAGAAATTGAAGTTTGGATTTTGCCTCCACATTCCATAGAGGGCGCACTCTATGGATTTGTACTCGATTTCAGCCATATTCGCCTCTAGGAGAGTGACCCTCTCCTGCAACGTTGCGACCTTGGCTTCTGCTCCACCAAGATCGACCTCTAGGCGAGCAACCTTTGCCTGCCGCATCACGGCCTTGGCATTTGCCCTCTTTTTCTTTTTTGATGATGAAGAGGCCTTCGCCAGGGCCTTCTCAAGCTTAAGATTGGTGTCAGTAAGTTCCCTCTCGAGCCCCTGAACCTTGACCGTTAGACGGTCCCTTTCGGCATTCGACGAGGAGAGGTCCTGTGCCGAGTCGGCAAAGCGTTGGGCCATCGTATAAGTCTGCACATGAAAAATAATAATAATGATAATAAAAAAAAGGTAAGGCTAATGTAAAATGTATGAACTCACCCAAGTGGTGGAGCGCATAAGAGTCTCCCCAAGCTCTAACATGGAAAAATTCTTGAGATTTCTCCAATCAGTCTCATCAAGACCCTCGACAACCCGAGTATACCGTTTCCCATAAGAGGTCACCATACGACCCACCCAAGGTGCCCCCTCCGAGTAAGGGGCACCTAGCTGGGTAGGGACAGATGACCCACTCACCAAGGAGGAGGGGCCTCAGGAATATCGAGAAAATGAGCCCCCGACGAACCAGGATTGAGGGAAGCATGATGGAGAGCATCATAGTCCTCAGAAAAGGGACAGACGAAGCCCCTCGGCATGGACTATTGATCGTGGGGGTGAGAGGCCATGTCATGGTCCATAGGGGCCAAAGGAGGGCATCCCCTGGGATACAGAGATGACCGATGAGGTCGCCTGTGTTCTGGGGAAACCTCCTCGGGCACCCACTCTGCATTTCCTCCATCAGAGTGATGCTACACTAGATGCGCCTTCTTCCTTCGCTTGGAAATGTGCCACAACGCATCAGGATCCGAAACTGCAAACAAGTTGAAGCGGTTCAGGTTTGCCACAGTGAAGAGGTCACCAAACTCCTCTGCACAATTAACACAATTGCAAATGTAAGCATAAGCTCCGAAATAACCAATTCAAAGAAAAAGGACAAAAAGCTTGAAGCACTTACTTAGGGACGAGTGAAAGCGTTCGCGTATGTAGAGCGGACCTTTTACGAAGAAAAAGTCCTGCTTCCAGGACCCCGGGTTTGAAACAGAACCCTCTATGAGGGAAACCTGGGAGTTGGCCTTCTGTAAGAAATAAAAGCCTTTGGATTTTGGGATTGGCATGAGGTTATACATAAAGTGCACCTCTCGGGGCGTAGGAGCGCACTGGTTGAGCTTAACGAATGCCATGTATAGGCAACTTAGGGTCAGCCAGTTGTTAGGCGCCAGTTGGAGTGGGGCAAGGACAAAGTGATTAAGTATTGCGACAAAAAATGGTTGCAGAGGAATGGTTCCACCCACTTTCAGGATATGCTCGCTCATGGCCAAGCACCCCTGAGGGGGATTATCGGCCCGGCAGGTATTGGAAGGAAAAAACAAATGGTATTCCCTGCCGATGCGATATTTCGTAGATAGCTCCAACAACCGGTTCTCTGACACATTGGACACAATGGAGGACGCTAGTAAAGGACCATAATCTTGCACCTTAGAAGCCCCCTATCGTCGTACTCTCTTTTCCATATCTGCAAAACCAAAAGAAAAGGGTGAGGTAGAAACAGGAAACTTTACCCTCCATTTTTTCTTCCTAGCAAGGGTCTTCCACCGAGGCGCTGAGTGTGAGTGCGCTAAGCAAGGGTGGATCGAAAACAAGGGTTGAGGGGAACCCGAGATGACCCCATGACAATCATAAGGGGAAAACGGGGCAGGAGGTTCAGGCGGGAGATTTCCCTCCATGAACTCCAACTTCATCTGCAGATCTAAAAAGGTCACCCTAAGGTTCGCTATATGGTCGCTAAGGTCAAGGGGGAAAGAAAATCCTTCGCCCCTCAGAACTGAGTCTATTTCTCTCTCCACTACCCAGATTTTACTTCTAAGTTCAGCCATATGCTCAAGGTGACATATACGGGCCTGCCTCAAAGTGTCATAGTCTTTGTAAGGGTTGTTCTCAGGGGACTAAGAGTCTGAAGATAAGTCTACAAACTCAACCCACGGAGGAGCACCAGATGATCCCTCATAAGCCATGGGACCTCGTCTCATAGGAAATTAATGTGCACGTGTAAATGAGAGGATTTCTACAAAACACAAAGGAATGAGCTCAAAACCTCTAGGTACAAGCACTCTAAATTACCAACTACGGGGTATAAACGAGGGCATGTAAGTGTGTTAACACTACGAGCTCCGGCCAAGGCAACCCATCCCGAGTGGTGCTAATTTAGACCCACTGAGCATAAGATAGAAAGAAAGTATACCTCAAGTAAGTAAAATCGAGCGTTGTCGTTGTCGAAAGGAGGCCGAGGGTCAAAAACACTGTCACGGTCGAAGATAAGCAAAGGGTCGAAAGTGCACGTATGCAAAACAGAAGAAAATGGTGTTTTAGTCCCCAAGTACCTGCATGGATATTGGCATAAAAGAAATGAACTCAAATAATAAAAGAAAAAGATAGCAAAAGTGAGTTTGTGGGGGATTGAACCCTTTACCTATTGAAAGGAGTAAGGATTCCAAAACCACTAAGCTAAAGAGATCAAGTGTAAATAATAGGCTAGATATGAAGGCCTATTTATAGGAACCATAGGCTCATCTTAGCCATCGAACCCAAGGCATGATCAATGGTCAAGAAGGGAGCATGACACTAGCCTTGGGACCAACGGAGCACAATGATGGGCTTACATTCACCCTCAAAATCTCACGGAAATCCTAAATGCATCGCACCTTGAAGTCCACAAGAGAACCTGAAGACTCTTTCATAGACTAGGGGTCAAGTGTGAACACTACAAATTGGACATGATCTTGAAATACCCAGGCCTTACGCATACCTCGCTGAAGGTCTTATGGACCTGCGCCTAAGTGCCCAGGCCTGCGCCTCCATCTCGTGAGGCCGTCTCGCAGGCTGTGCCTAAGTGCCACGCCTAGGTGCCCAGGCCCACGCCTCCATCTTGCGAGGTCGTCTCACAGGCCATGCCTAAGTGTCGCGCCTAGGTGCCCAGGTCTGCGCCTCCATCTCGCGAGGTCATCTTGCAGGCAATGCCTAAATGCTACGCCTAGGTGCCCAGGCCCACGCCTCCATATCGCGAGGCCATCTCACAGGCCATGCCTAAATGTCGCGCCTAAGTGCGCAGACCTGCATCCCCGTCTCGCGAGGAAATTTCACAAGGTTGTCTCACAGGCTGTTCCTAAGTGTTGTACCTAGGTGCCCAGGCCCACGGCTCCATCTCACGAGGCCGTCTTGTAGGCCATGCCTAAGTTTCGCGCCTAGGTGCCCAGGCCCGCGCCTCCATCTCTCGAGGCCATCTCATGAGGTCTTCTTGCAGGCCACGCCTCTACGATATAAGTATATGCCTCGCTGAAGGAGCCCTCCTCCATTTTCTAAGGAAGGTGTCACCAGCGAGGCACGATTCCCACATGCTTATCTCACTCAAGGCTACAAATCCTCTTATATTTAACAAAGTAAAAAAGGGCTTGGAACAAGGGTGTATCTTGAATATACGAGAGCAACCATTAGGTACAAGGTACGCGTACGAGAATAGATTGTACAACCATGAGGAGCACAGGCATAACCCTGACATCCATCTCTGGCAAGTAGTGGAAGTAGGAGGAGTGGTGACATGGCCTGCATGTCTCTGACCATATATCAGAGCCGACACCACAACCACCTGTACCACTACATTTGGTGCCACCTCTCTGACGCTCGTACCAAATAAGTAGTGGAGGCGTCCCCATGGGCCCTGACCATGTACCAGAGCTGACACCATGACCTTCTGCACCACTACTACCTGTGCCACCACACTGACAATGTACTTGTGTACACTCTGGTCCCCTAGGACCACAATGTATCAGGGGCCATTAGAGCCCACTATAAAAGGGACCTCACTTCATCATTGAAAGGGGGTTGAAAACTTCTTGTAAAACCAGATTGGTCTAAGGGAAATATACGAGTTTTATTTCTGATTTCTATTTCCTATTTGCCATTTTCCTTCAAGTTTCTATATGTTCATTTGTGTTCATTAAATACTGATTTAAGTTTCTAAGTTTACCATCCATATTTCGTTGACGAGTTCTTACCGTCAACATTATTATATTACTATTATTATTAGGAATAATAAGGTAATAGGAATATCATTGTATATATGATATAGAATACAGAGAAGAAACCATTTTGAACAATACAACACAATACACAATTCAAAATAGTTCTTAGATTTTTTGTCAGACAAAAACTCTTTCTTCTTTTTCTTTATTCTTGCCACTCTCAAACCATAATCCAAGTTATCATATGTTGAGAAATACTTATGATTCCTAAAATTTCAAACCCATATTCTCTATGTGCCCACACACATCTTGAGGTGTAGAGAACACTCTGGAAGATTGTGGTTTGAGTGCTTAAAGCTTTGGATAAGAAGATCGCTAAATATACGAAAAGACTCAAGGACACTTGATAGGCTTCAAGAGGTAATTGTTTATGTTCTTGAATTTGTATGTTCATATGTTATATATAAATATATTGTATATTTATATATTTGTTGCATGATTAATAATATTGTATGTTAATGTTTCTAGATTGTTTTCTTGGTCATATAAACTGTTTATATGATTAATGAATTTTTTTTATTGTTGTTGTTCTTAATAAATCAACACAATGGGCCCACCATGCAAAGTTTTCGCTGCATGCTCTAAATGTTTTCCAACAAATCCACGACAACAGAGTTCAACATAGAGGACAATGACAAGCTACGAACCGGATAAGTAATGATTAATGACACGACAAAAATAAGAAAAAGGCTACTGGTACAAGCTAAGGATCACCAGGGACAACAAGATAATTAGCAATCCTAAAAATGGATGCTAGAATTTGGTGGGACGTGCTTAAGCAGACACGAACTTTAAAGACCATGATATGGGCTGACTTTGTACAGATCTTTAGCAAAAAGTACTACAACGTTGCAGTGCTAGCAAATAGATTTGATGAGTGTGTGATGTCGACACAGGGTAGTCTTTCCGTCATAGAGTATGCTCATAAGTTTCACAGACTGGCAAGGTTTGCACCTGAGATAGTCCCAACGAAGACCATGAGAGTTCAAAGATTCACAAGAGGACTAAAGCCTATGATTGTCAGAGGTGTCAAGATGACCAGTACAGATCTGGTTAGCTATGTTGAGATTCTGGACAAAGCTTTAGATACCGAGTACATGGAAAACTGCATATGGAAGGATAATGCTACAAGGATAGAGGGCAACAATAATAAGACCTTACAAGAAAGTAACAAGAGGAAGGCCCAAGAGGTCAAATCAGTGGCATTGACAGAAGGCCCAAGGTCACAGCTCCCAATAGTTATCAAAACAACCACAAAAACTACAATAATAATCAAAATCGCAAAAACCACTAGAATCATAGGACTGGGTTCCCCAATTTCCCCAAGTGTTCACACAGACATTTAGGAGAATGTCGGGCAGGCTCAAACAAATGCTACAAGTGCAGTCAAGCAGGCCACTTGAAGGAGGATTGCCCACAGTGGAGGGCAGGAGCTAGATAAGGAAATAGTGGCAATATAGTTCCAGCTACAGTCTTTGCTTTGACCCAGGGAGAGGCAACCAACATGTAACGTCCCAAATTTTCTAATAAGGCTTAGTGCCTCAATTAGTGTGACAGGAGGGCATAAATGGATTAATATGTGAATTTAATTGAGTATATGTGTGATTATGTGGCATATATGAGTTATATTGTGATATGAATATTTATGTATGTGTGTGTATTAAATATGCACCTGGACCCATTAAGTCCATTAAATTTTTATTACTAATGTCTCAAAACTAATAACTAAAATGTTATAATAACATAACATGAAAATAACAACAATAGCATCTCCAAATTGCTAAATACTATAAAAAAAAGATAAGAAAATTAAATATATTTATAATCAATATGATATATATAAAAATAATATATTTTCTTAATTGGATTGGATCAGTTCCTAATTGGATTTTCATAGTCTCATCCGTCATCTGATCCAATCCAATTAACATCCAATTTTACAAATCCAATCCAATCCAATTGTAATTGGATTGGTCCAGAGTAATTGGATTGGTTTGGATTTTGAGCACCCATACCCAAGACGACATCCAGAACCCGTTATGGGCATTATGAATTCCTAGTGATGTCTTTTGGACTCACCAATGCCCCAGCGACATTCACGGACATGATGAATAGAGTATTTAAGGACATCTTGGACAAGTTTGTAGTGGTGTTCATAGATGACATCCTGATCTAATCTACGACTAAGGAGGAACACAAGGAGCATTTGAGATTCACACTTAACAGGCTTCGAGAATCGACTCTATGCTAAGTTTTCCAAGTATGAATTCTGGTTAGACCAAGTGACTTTCTCTAGGACATATAGTGTCCAAATATGGGATAGCAGTGGACCCAGCTAAGATCAAGGCCATTAGGGACTGACCCCAACCCAAGAATGTCTCAGGGGTCCGAAGTTTCTTAGGATTAGCGTGTTACTATCGAAAATTTGTTGAGGGTTTCCCCAAGATTGCCACACTCTTGACCAACCGGACTTGCAACACCAAAAATTCACCTAAAATAAGAAGAGTGAAGAGCTTTCAGACTATGAAGGATAAGCTAATCTATGCACCAATCATTTGTGTTCCCACTGAAAAGAAAACGTTCATGGTGTATTTCGATGTGTCCAAGAATGGCTTGGATGCGTGTTAATGAAAAATGGGAAGGTAGTAGCGTACGCCTTGAAATAGCTCAAGAATTATGAACAGAGGTATCCTACCCATGACCTAGCAGTAGTGTTCGCACTAAAGATATGGAGACACCACCTATACAGAGACAAGTGTGAGATTTACACCGACCATGGGAGTCTTAAATACTTCTTCACCCATAAAGAGTTGAATATGAGGAAACGGAGGTGGTTAGAACTAGTAAATGACTATGATTGTGAAATTCTATACCACCCAGGCAAGGCCAATGTAGTGGCTGATGAATTGAGCAGGTGCGTGTTGAAAACATATTTTCCAAGTGCGCAACGAAATGCGATTTATGGCCCTAGTAGATTTTAAAAAAATTGTATATAAAAGAATTTTATATAAACATTCCTATGATTTATATATATTAATCTAGCATAAGAAGATTTATCTCATGAAGCCTATCAAGTGTCCTTGCTATCTTCTTGTATAATAAACGAACATCCTATCCAAGCATGCAAGACTCACACCAAAGTCTTCCAAATCGTAGTCTCAACACAACAGGAAGTGTGTGGACACATAGAGATTCAATAGGATAACCTAGGACTTCATTGATATTCTCAACACATAAGATCAATAGAGTATGGGTAAAGAGAAGATTTAAAATAATTTCTTTTCTCTTTTTTTTTTCTCCTTGAGAAAACTCTTTCTTTTAGTCAGACTGAATATCACAATCAGTATCTTTTTTAGAAAAATATAATAATATAAATTTATATTAGTCATCTAGGGTTTTATTAATTAAAGTAATTTTAATTAATTCAATAAAAATTATATATTATCTATTATTATATTCAAAATATATTAATTGAATTTAATTTGATTCATTGACAACCCAAATAAGATTTATTTCAAATTAGTTATCTAAATTTAAATTTCTAAAATTAAATATTAAATTAATTTCTCAAACTAATTTAAAATAAGATGACATAATTAATTCAAAACTAATTATTTTATTTGACTAATTAATAATTACAAAAATTACAATTAATCAAATAATAAATATATTTTCCATAATTATCTCATAATCACGTATTTGCCCAGATAATTTTCTTGACAAATATACCCATATTAGTTCTATTGTTGTTCTTACCGTGTACATTGTTTATATAGCTGATTCGGGGACCTATGAACCTATAATTCCAAGCTCCAATAAATTTAGATTATTAATTAAAACTCTTTATTATAATAATCTTATTTTATAATCCCAATATTATTCCACTAAAAATATGGGATTGCACTATTGTAATTCTAGACTTATATTTATTGGTACTTTATTAAGTGTCCATTAATTTAATCACATTATGTAATTCAATCTTCTCACAATGGTTCATAATTAGAGCTAGGTTCAATTACCTTTTTACCCCTCTAATTACCTCTTTATCCTTAAGTACCATTAATTCACTAGAGAACAGTTAATTTATAAACCTTTTATAAATTATAGGCCTCAAACTCTTCAGTTCCAGAATTAACATTTAAGGGAACCATTATTCAATCTTTTTATGTAGTAGAAGGCTTAGATTCCATATCTGTAAATCATGTCCCCAGCCATCCACGTTAATGAGCCCCCAAAACAAAAGTTTTTAGCCTGATCATTTTGACAGACCCTAACGAGTGAATCAAAGGACTCAAATAACATAAACAGGAGTTCATGATAACTTCAGAATTTAGATCGATTTGCATATGACGATCAAGTGATATGATTATAACTCTTTAAGGCAAACGATATTTTAATAAAGAGTTAAATACATATGTTGACCTGTGAAATTGGCCAACAATCGTATGTATAATATACGACACCTTTTGAACGGAATGAAACTAATATATGACCAATTACAAATATCTTAAATAAACACACAAGAATTTATAGTGGTTCAGCCCTACTCTTCTCAATAGTAATAACCTAATCCACTTAGTTTTTAGTATTGAATTGCTTGATAGACAATTATAAAGATCAACTCAGAGTTCACTCCTCACAAGTACGTCCAAAAGATCGATCCAAAAAGTCCAGAAATAGAGCCCCCTGAAATGAAGCCCTGGGTCCTTTATTATAGGTACCAGGGGATGTTACATTATCAGTAAGAGTACGAATGTGGTTTGGTACACGATCATTGGGAGTGGAGATACGTGTCAACCTTCCCATGATTATGAGATCGTGGGTCTTCTTGTTGTCTTCTCTGGATCGTTTTCAATAATGCAAGATTAAGACCTTCGAGAAAAATCTAAGTCTTGATTGGTTTATGAGACTTAGGTGCTAGGCTCGATGACCCTTTAGAGCTTGGGTGCTAGACCCGTTGGTCCTCTAGGTGCTAGGCCTGTGATCTTCAGGGTTCTAGGCCTGTTGATTTGCTGCGTACTAGGCCTGTTGATCTCAGTTTGAACGAGCGTGAGTTTTACCCAATGAAGTGTCTTTGGGAGTGTAGGTCGACCACCCTATGAAGGATTGGGTGGGCCGAACACCCCTAGTATATTTTTCAAGGAAATTTGAAGTCCTAAAAATATAATATATTTTTCAAGGAGTTTTGAAGTACTAAAAATATAATATATTTTTGAAGGATATTAATTCCTAAAAATAAAAAATATTTTTCAAGGAAATTGAATTTTTAACCATACTAAATATTTTTCAAGGATTTTGAATTCCTAAAAATATATGGTTAGCCTGAGAGGCTATAAGTAGGGAATTCACTTCTCAGTTCTTTGATCTGTGCGCCTAAGCTGTAGGGTTCTCCAAGCATGATTTCTTCAATTCTTCATCAAACTCAGATTTTTACTTGGGTAAGTATTTTCTCCTAATCTTTAGATCATTTAATTTAAATGTGCTTAGATTTAGAAGAAATACTTTGAATCTTTGAGGAATTTGTCTGAATCTCGTTGTTTTGTTTAATTTTGATCCAAAATAATTGAATTGTTTGAATCAAGTCTATGATTTCCCTATGATATCCTTAGCCTGGACGATCTCCAGGGTTCCAAACCCTAAGCTGACCACTTCTTTGAGATTCATTAGCCTGTCATTTTCCAAGGTTCCAAACCCTAGCATAGGCGATTTCAGGCTTATAAGATCTGACCTAGGCCGACCACTCTTAAGTTCCCTTGGTCTGATGATTTTTAGGCTTGTAAAACCCTCGACCGATCACCCTTAAGTACCCTTGGCATGGTGATTTACAGGCTAATAAACATTAGGGTTGGGCGATTTTCAAGGTTTCAGATCCAGGCATAGGCGATTTCCAGGGATGTAAATTCCATCATGGGCCTACCACCACACTCCCTGGGCGATTTCCAGGGACCCATGGTCTAGGGTGATCGGCCCAAGCATAGGTCGACCACCTGGGACCCTAAAAAAAAGTATTCTCCTTCTATATTGATCACTTTGGGGTCTTCCTTGTACTGTATAATTTATTGGACACTTGAACCTTAGTCCATTGGTATTTTTCCCAGGTTTGTATCCCTAGGGTGGTTGGCCTAAGGTGGTGGGCCGACCACCAATGTTGGGGTTTTATGCCCTAATTAAAACCCAAATTCTTTGTAATCTCATTTTATTATCAAAAAAAGAATAGAAATCATTTTTTTTTACTTGCACAAGCACTTTGCTCACATGTTTTATTTTCATGATTATTTGTTTAATATAAACTTCTATTAAATCTCGAGCATATAGCTAATCGTATTTATAGTGACGTAATCACAGTGGAATATAAATATGGATTTACACTGACTTGCTAATCTACGATATGATCTACTTACACATCACAGTGTTATGTTCTTTCTAGAACATTAGCAAAGTAGATAAGATCGGATGTATTTGTTACATCGTACATGACTGATATTGACAGTTGATAAGATAAGTAAACAAACCGTTATTGTCAATTGTAGTCATATCATATAGTTGACCATAGGTCAATTCAATCTCAATTATGAGTGGTTAGTATTTTAACTGATTGTATTATTTGAGTTCTTTGACTTGTTCGTTACCAGCTTACCCTACGGATTATCCCATACTTACATCTTGGGAACTCGGTAGTATAATTGAGTGGGAGTGTTAATCGTAGATATGAACATCTATAGCTTCTGATGAAGAAGTGAAACGATGGTTTCCTTTTAGTTTGGTTCAAGGTGTTAAATGATAGAGATCTCATTTCAGTAATTAAATTAGTTTACTCAAATATCATTTACAAGGAACTAAGTGTTTTAAGGATAAAATACAATGAGAGGTAAAACGATATTTTAGTCCTATCTCATTGCGGACCGTCTATAGAGGATTGAATGACAATTATGGTTGTAACAATGGATAATTAATAGTGTATCTATATTTGTTATAGAGCGTTCTATGAATTCAAGAGTGCAATTCCGAGTCTATAGTGGAGTCACGAGGAATTAATAAGTTAGTAAATTTATTTGTTAGATTTATGATAACTTATTGGAGGTTGATTTCATAGGCCCATGGTCCCCATTGTACCTTGGATAAAATCTTCTAGATAGTCTCAATTAATTTATTTAATTATCAATTAGAATTATCAAAGTTGACTAGGTCAATTTTGGATAGTTTCACAGAGTTATGTAATTTTGAGAAGAACAGAGAAATTATGGCATATTTATTAATTAAGATAAATTGGTATCTAAATTAATAAATAAGTTTAAATCAAGGTCCAAATTATAAATAAATAATTTGATGGATTTAAATGATCATTTAATTAATTAAATCAATAGAAAATAATACAGACCTTGATTTTAAGTCCAATGGGCTTATAATCAAATGAGAAATTTCACGGGCCTAAAGCCCATGATAATTTTGACCTAGGGCTTCAAATTGACTATTATTTTATTGATTTTTTAATTAAATCAAATGGCCTAATTGAGTCTATAAAAATAGTGCTTAGAGAGAAGTCAAAAATTTTTTTTAAAAATCACAAGTAAGATTTTATGATAGGTTTTAAATCCTCTCTAAACACAAGTCCTTTTCTAACCCTCTTTGTTATTTTCTCTTCTTCTCTCTATATCTATCTCATGTGTTGAGAATTGCCCACTCTAGTCTAGGTGACTTTAAGGATACATTGGAAGACTGTGAAGAAATTAGAAGAACGGTTCAGTTTCTTGATAATACTCTGCGACAGAAAGGATACAAGAGTTAGAGAAACTGAAGGAAGAACTCATTAATTCCGCTGCGTATACTGTAAGTATTCTTATTCATTGTTTCTCTTTGAATTCAATTTTAGAAACATGTTCTAGGCTATCTCATATTAATTTGTTTAATATTAGATATACATGAAAATAAATAAAGATCATGTATAAGTTTTCCCAACAACTGGCCTCAGAGACTTTGGTAATCTTTATTTTCATGAATTAACATGTTTAAAATTGGATTATTTGATGTGTTTGAATAATTGGATGGTTTTTCATGTTTTTATGAGGCATATTGATTTTATGTGATTATTAGCAATTTTTAGGTTATTTTGTTGTGTTTTCTATGATATTAATTTTTATATATGCTTTATTTTGTGTAAAACATGTTAAAAAATAATTAGAAAATGGTTTTAGTTTGAAAAATTGCTCAAAAAAATTTTTTTTGGAAAAATTTGGCCTGGTTGCCCATGCGTGCGCGCAGCCCAGAAATTCAATTTTTTTTTTTTGAAAATTAAAGAAAAATAAAATTTGTGGAAATAAATTATTTATATCAAAGCAAAAAATATCATATTTTTTTTTGTATATAAAATTGTTTTTTTTAAATAAGATATTTTTGTTAGTTGAGATTTAAATAATTAGATATTTTCTACAAAGATTCAAATTCTAATTTAAAAATAGACTAACAACTTAATTTTAAATCTTTTAATATATTAAAATATTATAATTATGATATCAGATATGTAAGATATTTTCATTTAAATTGTTGATGTTTTTATTAAATCTTTATTTGAAAATATAAATATATTTTGATTCTATAGTTTTTAATATTTTAATTATTTGAAATTTGAATATTGTTAGTTAGATATTTTTATGGATATTTGAATTTGATTAACTGTTTTGAGATATTTTAGTATTGTTATAACTATTAATATTTTTTTTTAATGGTTAAAATATTAGATATAGTTGTAACAACAAAAGATATTTTTGAAAAACATTTAAGATATTGTTTTTAAAATTTAAAATTGGTTAAATTTTGAAAAATATAATTTTTTCAGCCAATTAATAAAATATTTTTTTTTAATAAATGAGATTTAAATTAAATTTGGTTAATTGTTGATAAATCCTATTTAAATTAAAATAATATATTTTTTTTGAAATTAACCTAAACAAAGTTGGTTGTTGATAAATGAAATTCAAATTAACTATTGTTAATTGTTGATAAATTTCATTTAAATTGACTTATTTTTGTAAAAATTTAATTAATTCGAATTTTTTGATAAATTCTAGATAATTAACTGTGGTATTTTTGCAAATGAAATAAATTGTGGTATTTTTGCATAAATTCATAGAATTGCTCATATAGTAACATGATTAGGCCCATCCAATTATAACATGTCTATTTGCACTATATGTGGTATTTTTGCAATTAGGCTTAGATGCATATAGTGGCCCATATGTTTGTTAGATATATGGATTTTCCTAAATAAAATATTCATAAAATGATAGGTTTTATTTGGGCCCATTAGAAAATGTAAAGTTTAAATTCCTTTCTTGTGGGTGATTACACTTGTGAAGGCTCACTTGCTTTGCATGACTATAGTGGGGCTAATCAATTAATAACAATTAATAAAACGAAGGTTTAAATTCCTGTCTTTTGGACCTTGTATGGAAGATTGAGTACCTTTGTAGTGGGAGCGACAAACTGGACCCAACCCTCATCCATACAAGCCCAATTGTTAAGGCCCGTTTACCTGAGTTGGACTTAATTGTATAGGTTCATTATATTAGTTAAACCTAAATATTGATTAGCAACAAATTAATTCTAAATTAATTGAATTTGTTTCAATGTGACACTTTAGAATTAATAGGAAATTATAGGACTTTGGTTTTAAAAATTTAATCTGTTTAATTTTTTTTGGAAAACCATAGTCATTAAATTTCTAAAAATAAATAATAAAAATACTTTTTTTAATTTAATAATGAGCTTATTTTAAGAATTTTATTCGATCTCCACCGTTGGTTTAACATAGTCAATAGCTTAATGGGGCCTTGAGGCGCTTTGATTCGTCCCCCTACTGAAGGTGTTCATTAGTTATTTTGACAATGTTAGATTTCGAAAAATAGATAATTATAGGTCAAATTCTACTAGACTCACCCCTACGGTGACTATTAGGACTAAATCTATGATTGTCGAAATCGTGGGTCTAGCTCATAAAATAAGAGATTTTGTTTTCTTATTTTGATCAAATAGTAGGTTGTTAATAGTGGTGTCTATTATTAAATGAGTTTATAACTCTATTTAACTAGTGGTATTTTTGACTCTCACCAACCGGGACAAGGATATCATAGATTAGTTAAAAACCTAAAGAAATAGAGATATGAATATTTTGGTATTTTTAATCATATCTTACATATTTTTCGTATATGTTGTGCTATTTCTTGAAATTTGTGTGAATAGAAGTTTTACTGAGAAAATGTGATTGATTTCTATTTTATTGGTAATTTGTAGTTTTAAGTTAAGTAGTGTCTGTGTCAACTCCCATCCTTTCTCAACTTTCGATGGAGAAATTCACTAGAGAAAACTACCTTAATTGGAAGCAAAATATCAATATTGAGTTTATTGGTGACAACTCTGAATTCGTCATGATTGAGGAATCCCCAGAACGAGCACTGTGTCCACACGTTCGTGATGGCACCATCAATGCTCGTGGTGGCACCGCAAATGCTTGGATAACACCGTGTCCGCATGTTCGTGATAATCTCAACTATGGTCTGACGCATCTCATGAACGAGCTTCAGACTTTTGAGTCTATCATGGGTGGACCTAGTAAAAGAGGAGAAAATAAGACTATTGTTGTTGCTGTTGATCCAGCTAAGGCTAAAGCTAACCCAGCTTCGTCTTCGAAAGTTGGAAACAAGAGGAAAGGTGGACAAAACAACAACCCCGTGCCTGCAAAGGCTGCAAAGACAAGTGCACAGACACCTAAGGGGAAGAAAAAGAAAAACAAGAAAGGTAAAGATAGTGTTTTCACTGCAAAGAGAAGGGGCATTGGAAACGAGATTGCCCCAAGTTTCTAGCAGCGAAAAACAAAGGTAATGATTATAGTTCATTTATCTTGGAAACATGTGTTTTAGAGAATGATAAATCTGTTTGGATTCTTGATTCTGGATCTACTAACCATGTTTGTAACTCTTTACAGCTTCTTGAATCGTGGGAGGAAGTGGACAAAGGTGGCTTAAAGCTTAGAGTTGGGAACGGAGCGTTCGTTGCGGTCCAAGCTAGAGGAAGATCTCGTTTGAAGTTCAAAAATAAATTTTTAATTTTAAATGATGTATTTTTTATTCCGAATTTTAGTAATAATTTAATTTCAATTTCCCTGTTGGAATTAGAAAAATTTGTTATGACTTTCACAAGTTCTAATATATCTATTTCCTTCAATGGATCACAATTGTGTATTGCATGTTTGGAAAACGGGATTTATATTCTGCGACCTAACGAACCCCTCGCTCTTAACAATGATTTAATCAAAGTAGCTAAACCTAGGACCAATAAACATCAAAAGACCGATAACAATAAAATGAGGTATTTATGACACTTGAGACTAGGTCACATTGGCTATGATAGGATTCAAAGACTTACAAAGGACGGACCTTTGAGGGAACTCACCTTAGGTGAATTACCTATCTGTGAATCTTGTCTAGAAGGCAAACTGACCAAGCGTCCATTCTCTGCAAAGGGTAATAGGGCCAAAGAACCACTTGGTCTTGTGCATTAAGATGTTTGTGGACCTTTGAATGTACAAGCCAGGGGTGATTTTGAGTATTTCCTCACTTTCATTGATGATTACTCTAGGCACTCATGTCTTTACCTAATGCATAGGAAATCAGAAACTTATTCAAAGTTTCAGAAATTCCTAGCAATGGCTCAAAACCAATTAGGTAAAATGTTAAAGATCTTGCAATCTGATAGGGGTGGAGAATATTTGGATATGCAGTTCCAAGATCATTTAACTGAACTTGGGATTTTATCACAAATTACTGCCCCAGGTACTCCGCAACAAAATGGTGTAGCGGAACGTCGGAACAAAACTTTATTGGAAATGGTTAGATGCATGCTTAGTTACTCAACTCTACCAACTTCATTCTGGGGACATGCAATTGAAACCGCGACCAACATTCTCAATGTCGTGCCATCTAAATCAATCCCCAAAACACCTTTAGAACGTTGGAATGATTGTGAACCTAGTTTATGCCATTATAGAATCTGGGGGTGTCCCGCCCACGTCCTGAGGAAAAAGGAAGGAAAGCTAGAACCGTGAACTGAAGTTTGCATGTTTTTTGACTATCCTAAAGGTACTCAGGGTGGACTTTTCTATAGTCATTCAGAAAAGAAAGTGTTTACTTCTAAAAATGCTTCTTTTCTAGAAAATGACTATGTCCAAAACTTCAAACTGTTAACCCAAGATATGTTTCCAAGAGGGGGGGGGGGGGGGGGGGGGTGAATTGGAAATTTAAACTAATTTCAGAAATTTAAAACTTAATATGCCAAATTATGCAATAAATCAAATTTATCAAGTAAACGCAAATAATATGGTAATCAAATAGATATAGCAAATAATCAAACTTGTAATGTAAAGAGTTGAAGGTTAAGAAATTGCAAACTCTCGAATTTTACAAGGTTTGGTAGAACTAAGCCACCTACGTCCTTGGTGTTCAAAGCTATGCACCTAGCTTTGAGTTCAACTATCGAGCCAAGTTAGCGGGCTTGACTAACCCTTACAGCCGAGAATTTTTCACCAAGGTATTTCCAAACCTCTTACAACGGTTTTCCACCACTAAGGACTATCAACCTCTTTTTCGGATTGTTGAAGTGCCAATCTCACTCTAACCGGGTTGTTTAAAAAACCGGTGCCAACCTCACCTCAATCTCAATATGGGAATGTGTTTGATATTACAAGCAAAAATCACTCTAGAAGTATGATAATACAATGAGAACCCTAGAGTGATTAGCAAGCACACTTAGAAGAAATAAATACAAATTTTGGCTCAAGTGTGTGAAAATGTGTTTGGATGAGTTAAACTTTGAGAGCTCTTTGAAATCAATGGATTTGGTTTGGTATATGTAATAAATGCTCAGCCAACAACCAACTTTGAGTGAAAAACAAGTTTATATAGAGTTTGGGAAAAAACTAGCCGTTTATAGCCGTTAGGGGTTAATTTTCGAAGCTGTCTGCCGCGAACCGGAAGTCTGGATGGGGAACCGAAATTCCGGTTGCCAATCTGGAATTCCGGATGGCAAACAGAGAGCAAAATCCGAATTATGCCTATTTTCCCGTTTTTCAATTCTTTATAACTTTTAGCTCGTTTATCCGATTTCAAAAATTCCAATTGCGTTACGACCGTATCGGGATGTATTTTCTTAAAAGTGAATTTAGGATATTTATTTCTCATTTTAAAAAATCACTATTTTTTAGTGCGTGAGTGAGCCAAATTTTATACTTATGACTTAAAGTATACTTGCAATCACTTTACAAGTCTAAGAAATGAAATTAAACCTTTATCTTGAGTTTCTTGAGTCTTGAAGTTCATTTCGGGTCATTTCCGGAAAATTTGGTAAAATGACCATTTTGCCCTTGGTCATAAGTTTGACTTTGAAGTGCTAATTCACTTTGGTTTTTGCTACAAAATCAACAAATCATTAGTAACAAATAATAATCAAATATTTGTTAATCATCAAAACAAGGAGACTTAAGAGTTTGGGTCAACAATCTCCCCCTTTTTGATGATATCAAATATTTTATTATTTTAAAAGGGAAAGAAGATATTTTTAAATATGAATATTAGATTAGCTCCCCCTTAATGTGTGCAAGGGTTTAAATTAATTGAAACTTTACCTTTGATTTTTACCTTGCATGATTTTGTAAACTCCCCCTCAATTTATTGCTCATAGTGAAATAAACGTTAGTCCAAAAATTGAGGTTTTTGCCATAGTTAAAATAATCTCAATTAGTTCTCCCCCTTTTGATTCATCAAAAAGGGTGGCAAAGGAATTCACAAAATAAAACACAATCAAACATAGATTAAACTTTTTATGCATTCATACATAAGGCATAAATCTATGCAAATACACAAGTACACAAGAAAAAGTAAAACATGAAAGAGTGCAAAATAATAAAAAAAACATGCAAATGCCTAAGATGGTGGCCCCCCAAAACGCCTCATGTAGGCCTTCATCTCCTCCATTTCGTTACGAACATTTTGGAAGCCTTGTTCCATGTCACCCCGCAAGTTGGTAAATTGAGTGTTCATGTCGGTGTGAAGACGAGCAAAGGCCTCCTCAAGGTTGAATTGAGATGCTTGAGGCATTTGAGCTTCTTCTTCTTCATTGGCTTGCTCCTCTTCTTCACTTTCACTAGCGGGTAACCCAAAGCTCTCCTCTTCCTCTTCTTCTTCCCCTACTTCAAGGTCCTCTTGGTTTCTTTGGCCTCTCTTGGGAGTGAAAACCCACTTATTGTTGATAAGGGCATACCCCAAGCTTGTGAAGGTTTTAGAACCTAGCTTATCTCCTTCGGTGGGTTCAACCTTCTTTTCATCCGAGATGGGAACGCCTAAGAGAGGTAGGATGTAGCTAAGGAGAAAGCCAAATGGGAGTGACTTGACCATGTTCGGTTTATACACATCAACGATAAAACGAAGAATAAGATGACCTAGGTTGATTCTTGCCTTTCTGGTTAGGATAAGGTATAAAATGAGTATATCTATGTTGTTCACCTCATCCTTATGACCACTTCTAGGAGCAAGGTTATTGATGATAAATAGTTGGAGAATTTTGGCTTCTAAAGTAAGATTGTGAAATTTTGGTTTTATGAAAATAGGGCCTTCTCCACAAAGGACTCTAGAACACTCATTCATAGCAAAAAGTTCATCATTCTTAAGAGTGGTTTTTGGTTCTAGCAAAAGTCCCTCATTTGGTGCTCCTAGCAAGTTATTTAGAGATTCTACATCAAGTTCAAAGGGGACATCTCTAAGAGTGCCTCTAACTCCTAGGGGTGCATGGCTAGGTTTGATGCAAGCATAGAAAGCTCTAACCAACCTAGGGTACATGGGTGTCTTAATATTGATAAAGGATTTCCACCCTAACATTTCAAAATGATAGCTGAATTTGACACAAGCTAGGCTTGGAAGGGCACAAAATTTACCTTTAATAATAGGCCTAGAGGAGAAAGCATCATGGAAACGATTGAAGTCCTCTTGGCTGTAGAAAAGAGTGGGTTCATTTCTGCCTTTAGCCCTCTTCTCCTTGATTTGTTCAGCAGTGGCAACCCTCTTGCTCTTCCTTGGGTTGGATGATGAAGCCATTTAGGTGGAAACAAGAAGAGAATGAGAGTTTTGTGGAAAAATGGAGGATGAAGTGAGGGTTTGAGGGAGTGATTTTTGAGAGGGAAGAGAGTGGTGGCTGGTATTTTAGGTTGTAAAGTAAGAATGGGGGAATGAAACTCGTGGGTAGGGTTTTTATGGGGAAAAAATGCATTTTAAAAAGGCCAAAAAAAAACTTATGGGCTGCTGTCAGGCGCCAACCGGAATTCCGGTTGGTCTGTGCACAGCCAACCGGAATTCCGGTTGGTGCATCAGCCCAGCCCCCTTTTCAAAAACGTGCCAAAAATCTTCGTTTTTAACCCAATTAACCCCAAACTTTTTCTAACACCTAAAATATGAGAAAATGAATATGCTCAAACAAGAAAATCTAAAAAATGTTGAAAAATGACGATTTACGGTAAGCTTTTCAAAAAAGTTTAAGAAAGCTAAAAACTTACCAAAAATGAAATCTGTTCAACCAAATTGCAAAATTCTTTTTCCAGCAGTTCAAGAATATTAAATATGAGGTGTGTGAAGTGACGGAATCAAAAAATATTGAAAATTGAGAATTTAGGGTAGATTTTTCGAAAAAGGCCTTGAAAAGTAGAAATCTACCCAAAATGAGTTTTATGCAACCAAATCGAAAAATTCTTTTTACAATAGTTCAAATGTGTTAAATGTGAGGTGCTCAAACTGACGGAATTGAAAAATGTTAAAAATTGAGTAAGTTTGGCGAAAAACACTCATTTAGGCAAAAACTAACAAATTTTCAATACTTAGCATACCTAAAAATTGTTCAAAGAGTAATTCAAGCATAGAAACCCTATAGGCATACTAGATAGACTTATTTAGACATGTTCAAACACATAAACACATATACTAAACACATATGCAAAAATTCACATATTTACTCAATCAAAAATGAGTTCAAAGTTCACCAAAAAATTCATACCATGACCTATAATTTGTTATCCTCAAAGACATATATCTAATAGGTCAAGTATTAAAAGACTTTGCTTATTTATGCATTAGAATCATATTATAGTAAGAGTATACATGCATAAGTAAGTAAGGAGAGATATGATATTCAAGTAGCTAGTAAACCTTAAATTTCATTTATGTTGGTCATTCATAGCTCTCTTCTAATAAAACTAAATCTCTCATCACTAAGAGGCTTGGTGAAAATATCCGCTAGTTGGAAAGTGGTGCTCACAAAATCTAGCATAATGTCACCTCTTTGGATATGGTCTCTAAGGAAGTGATGCCTTATATCAATATGCTTGGCTCTAGAATGCAAGATTGGATTCTTAGAGAGGTTAATGGCACTAGTATTGTCACACTTTATGGGTGTACATTCAAAATCAACATCAAAATCCTTAAGAGTTTGTTTCATCCAAAGTATTTGAGCACAACAACTACCGGCGGCAATGTATTCGGCTTCGGTTGTGGATAGGGCTACCGAGTTTTGTTTCTTGCTAAACCATGACACTAAAGAGTTTCCTAGAAAGTGACATGTTCCACTAGTACTTTTCCTATCCGACTTACAACCGGCAAAGTCCGCATCCGAGTAACTAATGATTTCAAAGTTTGAGTTCTTGGGATACCAAAGTCCTAGATTCATTGTGCCTATCAAGTATCTAAATATTCTCTTAACGACACTTAAGTGGGATTCCTTGGGACATGATTGGTACCTAGCACATAGACCAACACTAAACAAAATATCAGGTCTACTAGCGGTTAAATATAATAATGAACCAATCATACCTCGATACTTGGTGATGTCAACATCCTTACCACTTTCATCTTTGTCCATCTTTATGGAGGTGCTCATAGGGGTTTTCATGGACTTTGCATTGGCCAAGTCAAACTTTTGAAGTAGATCCTTGATGTACTTGGATTGACTTATGAATATTCCATTCTTTTGTTGCTTTATTTGAAGTCCAAGGAAAAAGTTGAGCTCTCCCATCATGCTCATCTCGAATTCACTATGCATACACTTTGAAAATTCTTCACAAAGAGCATCATTAGTAGCACCAAAAATAATATCATCAACATAGATTTGTACTATAATAATGTCTTTTGATTTTCTTTTAATAAAAAGTGTATTATCCGCTTTTCCCATTGAAAAACCATTTGAGATAAGAAAAGTGCTTAAACGATCATACCAAGCTCTAGGAGCTTGCTTTAAACCATATAATGCTTTCTTTAATTTATAAACATGGTTAGGGTGTTTGTGATCTTGAAAATCGGGGGGTTGAGAGACATAAACCTCTTCCATAATGTATCCATTTAAGAAAGCGCTTTTAACATCCATTTGATACAAGACAAAATTCTTGTGGCATGCAAAAGCTAATAACATTCTTATGGACTCAAGTCTTGCTACCGGGGCAAAGGTCTCCTCATAATCAATTCCTTCTTCTTGATTGTAACCTTGGGCCACTAATCTAGCCTTGTTACGCACAATGACCCCATGCTCATCTACCTTATTTCTATAGACCCATTTTGTTCCAATCACCGATTGGTGTGACGGTCTTGGAACTAACTCCCAAACATCATTTCTAATAAATTGATTTATTTCTTCTTGCATAGCTAGAAGACAAGATTCATCGAACTCGGCCTCTTTAAAATTCTTTGGTTCAATTTGAGAAATAAAAGCAATGAAATTACACAAGTTTCTAAGGGAGCTTCTAGTTGTGACTCCTTGTGAAGGATCACCTAGAATTTGGTCTATAGGATGAGCACTTTTAAACTTCCACTCATGAGGGAGGTTAGAATCCATACCTTTGCTTTCATTTACCTTTTCCTCGGGTGGTTCCTCTTTGGGAGTTTGTGATGGAGCGTTAGATGATTCTCCAATATCAAGCTTTTGAACCTCTTCTCCCAAACCTACAACATCATCATCTACACTTTTGCTTGTAGGCGGGTTAGACTCATCAAATGCAACATGAATAGATTCTTCAACAACATTAGTTCTTTTGTTATAAATTCTATAAGCTTTACTATGTGTTGAATAACCTATAAAAATTCCAACATCGGATTTTGCATCAAATTTTCCAAGGTTGTCCTTGGTGTTCAAAATATAGCATTTACATCCAAAAACTCTAAAATATCCAATGTTGGGTTTTCTCCCTTTCCAAAGCTCATAAGGGGTTTTATTCATGTTAGGCCTAATGAAAACACGGTTCAAAATATAACAAAAAGTATTAATGGCCTCGGCCCAAAAATATTTAGGTAATGAGATTTCATTGAGCATTGACCTAGCCATTTCTTGAATTGTTCTATTCTTCCTTTCGACAACTCCATTTTGTTGTGGAGTTCTTGGAGCCGAAAAGTTATGGTTAAAACCATGTTCATCACAAAACAATTCTAAGGCATCATTGTCAAACTCTCCACCATGATCACTCCTAATGGAGGTGATTGAATACCCTTTTTCATTTTGCACACTCTTACAAAATTTAACTAGATTTTCCAAAACATCATTTTTGAGTTTCAAAAATATAACCCATGTAAATCTAGAAAAATCATCAACAATCACAAATGCATAGTATTTACCACCTAGACTAGCAATTCTTGAAGGACCAAATAAATCAATATGAAGCAATTGCAAAGGTCTAGAGGTTGAAATCTCTTTCTTGGAATGAAAAGATGTTTTAATTTGTTTTCCAAATTGGCATGCATCACAAAGTTTATCTTTAACAAAAGGAATAGATGGCAAACCAACAACAAGATCTTTTCTAACCAACTTTGAAATAGAATCCATACTAGCATGTCCTAATCTTCTATGCCACAACCAAGAATTATCATTCATAACGGTTAAACATTTATTTTTGCTATCAAAGGAATCAACATCAATAACATAAACATTATCCTTCCTTTCTCCAACAAAAATAACTTCATTGGTTGAAGCATTTTCAATGGAGCATTTTGAGGATTCAAAAACAACACGAAAATCTTTATCACATAGTTGACTAATACTAAGTAAATTATGTTTAAGGTTATCAACAAGAAGCACATTTTTAATACATGGAGAGTATATGTTACCGATATCACCAATGCCCAAGATTTTTCCTTTTGAATTGTCTCCAAAAGTGACAGAGCCACTTTCCTTGCTCTTAAAACTCGAAAATCTTGATGGGTCACCGGTCATATGCTTGGAACAACCACTATCCAAGAACCACAAGCTTTTGCTCTTCCTTGTTGATTCCTACAAAAATAAAATCATTTGTTGGCCTTTGGTACCCAAACAACTTTGGGTCCTTTCTTGTTAGTTTTGGAACCCTTTGGTACCCATTTGGTCTTGCCTAGATATGCATATCTCTTTACATGACAATATGAAATAGTATGACCATCTTGGTTACAATATGTGCATGTAAAGTGTGGTAGGCTAGTTGGTTTTACAAAGAAGTTTCTCAAAAAAATTTGTTTCCTACTAGGATCATATCCAATACCACTTTTTCCAAAACCACAAGATTGACTCCCTAGCATAAGTTCATAGCCTTCTTTACCTTTTGTAAAAGTATATATGTCATTCTTAAGGCTTTTTACATTAGCATCCAACTCAACAATTTCTTTCTTATATGAGGAACAAGTAGCACATTGAGATTTAGCCAAAAGTTTCTTTTCATTTAATTTCAAAATCTCAATTTCCTTTAATAGCATGTTAGTCTTTTCTCTAAGGGTTTGGTTTTTAACAAGCAATTTTCCAAAATCATCAAATAGTTCCTTAAATGAGTTTGACAACTCATCATATGACATTTCTAAGTTATCGTCATCATTTTCACTATCACAATCACTTTGGTTAGAAATGCTTACCCCATCATCAAGTGCCATCATGCACATGTTTGCTACTTCATTCTTCTCCTCATTGTTGGAGTCCTCCTCATCACTATTGAGCCAATCCGCCAACATTGCCCTTCCTTTGTATTTATTCTTCTTCCTCATTGGGCAATCCATTTTCATGTGACCGGGCTTCTTGCATTCGAAGAAAATTGGTGGATCATCTTTGCTCTTTCTTTCTTTTTCTTTTGAATCACTTCCTCTTTGTGGCTTCTTCCCAAAGTTCTTCTTGAATTTCATGAACTTTTTGTATTTCTTTGAGAAGAGTGCCAAGTCCTCCATGTCACTACATAGGCTATCCTCATCATCTTCACTAATGGCACGGGAGGAGGAAGACTTGAATGCAATAGTCTTCTTTTTCTTCTCAACTTCCTCTTCATCTTGTGCACTCATGAAAATTTCATGGTTCATGAGTGAACCAATTAGTTCTTCCAAGGGAAGTGTTGAGAGATCCTTGGCTTCTTGAATGGCAATCACTTTGCCTTGATAGGCTTTGGTGAGACTTCTCAAAATCTTGGTCACCATCTCCTTTTGTGAAAGTACCTTGCCAAGAGAATTCAAACCATTAGTGATAGTAGTGAAACGAGTATACATGTTAGCAATAGTTTCATCCGCTTTCATCTTAAAGTTCTCATATTGAGTAGAATAAATTTGAATTTTAGTTTCCTTCATAGCATTTGTTCCTTGATGAGTGACTTCAAGCATTTTCCACATATCATGAGCGGTAGAGGCTTGTTCAATATTTTTGAACACATCTCTATCCAATCCACATATAAGTGCATATTTAGCTTTAGCATTCTTAGAAAGCATTTTCTTATCTTCTTCGTCATATGCCTCATATGTCTTAATAACTTCTTTACCATTAATGACATGTTTAGGAATGTAAGGACCATTAGATACTATATGCCACAAATCATAATCAATAGATTGAAGATAAGTTTCCATCCTAATTTTCCAATAGGGAAAGTCTACTCCATTGAAGAATGGTGCTCTAGTTGTGCTTAAACCTTCTAACATGTTATTTTGTGAATTACTTGGAAACGCCATGCTCTAGATTGTGAAATCTAATCAAATAAATGAGCCCTTGCTCTGATACCAATTGTTAACCCAAGATATGTTTCCAAGAGGGGGGGTGAATTGGAAATTTAAACTAATTTCGGAAATTTAAAACTTAATATGCCAAATTATGCAATAAATCAAATTTATCAAGTAAACGCAAATAATATGGTAATCAAATAGATATAGCAAATAATCAAACTTGTAATGTAAAGAGTTGAAGGTTAAGAAATTGCAAACTCTCAAATTTTACAAGGTTCGGTAGAACTAAGCCACATACGTCCTTGGTCTTCAAAGCTATGCACCTAGCTTTGAGTTCAACTATCGAGCCAAGTTAGCGGGTTTGACAAACCCTTACAGCCGGGAATTTTTCACCAAGGTATTTCCAAACCACTTACAATAGTTTTCCACCACTAAGGACTATCAACCTCTTTTTCGGATTGTTGAAGTGCCAATCTCACTCTAACCGGGTTGTTTACAAAACCGGTGCCAACCTCACCTCAATCTCAATATGGGAATGTGTTTGATATTACAAGCAAAAATCACTCTAGAAGTATGATAATACAATGAGAACCCTAGAGTGATTAGCAAGCACACTTAGAAGAAATAAATACAAATTTTGGCTCAAGTGTGTGAAAATGTGTTTGGATGAGTTAAACTTTGAGAGCTCTTTGAAATCAATGGATTTGGTTTGGTATATGTAATAAATGCTCAGCCAACAACCAACTTTGAGTGAAAATCGCGTTTATATAGAGTTTGGGAAAAAACTAGCCGTTTATAGCCGTTAGGGGTTAATTTTCGAAGCTGTCTGCCGCGAACCGGAAGTCTGGATGGGGAACCGAAATTCCGGTTGCCAATCTGGAATTCCGGATGGCAAACAGAGAGCAAAATCCGAATTATGCCTATTTTCCCGTTTTTCAATTCTTTATAACTTTTAGCTCGTTTATCCGATTTCAAAAATTCCAATTGCGTTACGACCGTATCGGGATATATTTTCTTAAAAGTGAATTTAGGATATTTATTTCTCATTTTAAAAAATCACCATTTTTTAGTGCGTGAGTGAGCCAAATTTTATACTTATGACTTAAAGTATACTTGCAATCACTTTACAAGTCTAAGAAATGAAATTAAACCTTTATCTTGAGTTTCTTGAGTCTTGAAGTTCATTTCGGGTCATTTCCGGAAAATTTGGTAAAATGACCATTTTTCCCTTGGTCATAAGTTTGACTTTGAAGTGCTAATTCACTTTGGTTTTTGCTACAAAATCAACAAATCATTAGTAACAAATAATAATCAAATATTTGTTAATCATCAAAACAAGGAGACTTAAGAGTTTGGGTCAACACAAACCTCGCAGCAAAGTAGTTTTAGAGGAGATGGTTAAAGAATTGACTGCAACCAATGTTCCATCATCATCAACTTGCGTCAGCCACTGCCACTGCCACTGCCACTGCCACTCCTACCACTACCACTACCACTACCACTACCACCACTACTACTACTACTAATCCTATTGCTACTACTCCTACTCCTACTGCTACTGGTACTGCTACCACTACCACTACCACTGTTCAACCGACACAAGTCAATTTAAATGAAGAAAGTACCACTGTTCCTGAGCAAACAGTTACAGAGCCTTGTCGTAGTGGGAGGGTATCTAGGAACCCAGTTCGCTATGGTTTGGATGGTGAAACCAATATGGTTGTTGGTGACATCAGTGACGATGATCTGTTGTCTTTCAAACAGGCAATGACTAGCCCTAAAAAGGAACTATGGCTCGAAGCCATGAAATAGGAAATGGAGTCCATGTACTCATATTCCGTCTGCGATCTTGTAGAAACACTTAGTGACTTTAGGGCCATTGGGTGCAAGTGGATCTACAAGAAGAAACGAGGTGTTGATGGAAATATCGAGACTTATAAAGTTCGATTAGTGGCAAAGGGTTATACCCAAAGAGAAGGCATGGACTATGAGGAAACTTTTAGTCTGGTAGCCATGCTCAAATCCATTTTCATCCTCCTATCCATAGCAGCCGCTCTCGATTATGATATCTGGCAAATGGACGTCAAGACAAATTTTCTTAATGGAAAGCTTGATGAAGTGATTTATATGGATCAACCAAAGGATTTAAAGTAGCTGGACAAGAAGGAAAAGTTTGCAAGTTGAATAGGTCCATTTATGGACTTAAGCAAGCTTCTCGTTCCTGGAATCTTAGGTTTGATGAAATAATCAAAACCTATGGCTTTGAACAAAATATTAATGAGCTCTGTGTTTACCAACTAAAGGCAAATAAAATAGTGGTATTCCTGGTTCTTTATGTAGATGATATCTTACTCATTGGAAACAATGTTAAGAAATGATTAGATGTGAAGAATTGGCTAAGTACTCAATTCCAGATGAAGGATTTGGGTGAAGCAAGTTATGTTCTAGGTATCCAGATCATCAAGGATAGAAAGAATAAACTCTTAGCTCTATCTCAAGCAGCTTACATAGATAAAGTGCTTGAACGTTTCTCAATGACAAATTCCAAGAAAGGGCGTCTACCGTCCCACCATGGAATTCATCTTTCAAGGAAGCAGTCTCCCAGACTCCTAAAGAGGAAGATGAATTAGAAAAGTTCCTTACGCATCTTCAGTTGGAAGTCTGATGTATGCTATGTTGTGTACTAGACCAGATATCTGATATGTAGTGGGAGTAGTGAGCAGGTATCACTCAAACCCAGGACCGGAACATTGGATAGCAGTTAAGCATATCCTGAAGTATTTGAGACTGATTAAGGATTATATGTTAGTCTACAAGGGTGGTGTTATGAACCCTGTAGGCTGCACAGATTCAAATTTTCAAACTGATGTCAATGATAAGATGCTTACTTCTAGAATAATGTTTACTCTTGGGGGTGGAGCTATGATTTGGAGAAGTGTAAAGCATTCTGCAATCTGAGATTCCACCATGGAGGCGAGTACACAGCCGCGTCAGAAGCAGCTAAGGAAATAGTATGGCTAAAGCAGTTCTATTCAGATCTTGGTGTTATTCCATAAATGGATAAATCGCTTGTGTTGTTTTGTGACAATACAGAAGCGATAGCCAACTCAAAAGAAACTCGAAGTCACAAGAGGAGTAAGAATATAGAAAGGAAGTATCACATTATTCGAGAATATGTGGCCAAGGGAGATGTGAAGGATATGAAGATTGCAACTGAAGACAATCTTGCGGATTCGTTTACAAAGACACTACCAAAAGCTACATTTGATAAGCATATCAAGGAAATGGGATTAGTAGAAATAAAGCATTAGTTTCAATTAGTTCAAGTGGGAGTTTGTTGGGGTTTTATTCCCTAATTAAAACTCAAATTCTTTGTACTCATTTTATTATCAATAAAAGAATATAAATCATTTTTTGACTTGGTCAATCACTTTGCTCACATGTTTTATTTTCATGATTATTTGTTTAATATAAACTTCTATTAAATCCCGAGCATATAACTAATTGTATTTATAGTGACGTAATTGTTGTGAAAATTAATCTACGCAAGTGCACGCAATCATCAACAAGTAATATAGTAATAAGTCGAGTATCGTCTCCACAGGGATTGTAAATTAAAGTACAATGTAAAACCAACTAATTACAATTTAGAAATTTAAGAAACTGAATTGAGTGGTTGTTGAAACTAAAATAAAATGAAAGAAATTAAAATATGCTTAAAATTAACCACAAGTTCTAGAGAAATAACAGCAAGAAGAATTATCAATGGAAAAATTGGACTTGAATAGCTAAATCCCCCTATGTCAGAAACTGCCCAGAATGCTATAGCATTAAATTTAGCAAATCGCACCAGAGTTAACTAGAATTCCCAATATGCTCACCAGATTTTTCCAAAACTTGTGAATATAGTTCTACCATCCAATTAAATATATTCCTATATCAAATCAAACTTAAGAACACAATTAACAGCACCAATTCTCAAAAGTTATGCAAGGTAAGTAAAATATTCCTATTCTACTCACTAAAAACAACCTATCAATGGTTATGCTCTTGCATCATTCAAGTACAAACTACTACATTCAACCTTTCCAGAATTAAATCTAGCTTAATAATCTGCCATTGTTGGCCAAACAACAACAAACAATAATCATGAACAACACTTGAATGAACAATGGTGAATTTACGTAAATATGCATTTAAACTTTAATAACTATGCCATAGGGTTCTTTAACCATTCAAGTCTCAAAAAGCTTAGCTCATAGCTAAATTAGTATCCAAAATCTGAAATGGAAAATTGATATCCATGAGTTCTAAAATAGCTATTCAAAATTAGGAAATACAAAAATCAAAGAAGAAGAGTAAATGGGACAAATCCGATATAGTAGGTGTGTGAATCCTCCTTGTCCTTCTCGTTCCCCTTCAACAATTGTACTTCTCTCTATTTTTCTCTTTGTTTTTCTGTACTTTTTCTTCTGATGATGATCCTTCAATGGCTCCTACTAAGGTGATATATCTCGTTCTCCTCTTTTTCCAAATTAGGGTACAAAAATATCATCCTCCAATTAGAAAGTCCACCTTATTTTCCTCCACTTAGGCCCACTAAATTGGACCACTTTTCTGCCCAAAAATAGCTCCAGCTGGCACCAGTTATGGACCCATGCCACCTGGCGACGAATTAAAAAGAAATGACACAGCTGCCTTTAATTTCCACGTCAGCAAGTGAGCTCCAGCATGCTGTAGCATGAATTTAGCAATCTGGAAAGTTTCAGCTTTTGCTTCCAAACCAAACTTCCAATTTTTATTCTTCAATCCTTCCATGGATAGCTTGATTCCCTTTTTACACAGAAAAATAGAACAAGATTAGTTATTTAATTTCAATTTAAACCCAAAATATTGTAAGACTCCAATATTAGACCAACTAATTATATAGATAGATAACAACTTAAAGTTAACAAACAAACACCAAAATCATCACTCTTTTTATGCATAATTAAGTGTAAAAGTCAAATAAATAACTCTATATCTTAGAGTTATCAGTAATCACAATGGAATATAAATATGATTATATGTTCAAAAATAAGTTAGTCCTAAGATTAGTCAGTGCACAGGATTTACACTGACTTGCTAATCTACGATATGATCTACTTACACATCACTATGTTATGTTCTTTCTAGAACATTAGCCAAGTAGATAAGATCGGATGTATTTGTTACATCGGACATGACCGATATTGACAGTTGATAAGATAAGTAAACATACCGTTATTGTATATTCTAGTCATATCATATAGTTGACCATAGGCCAATTCAATCTCAATTCTAAGTGGTTAGTATTCTAACTGATTGTATTATTTGAGTTCTTTGACTTGTTCGTTACCAGCTTACCCTATGGACTAGCCCATACTTACATCTTGGGAACTCGGTAGTATAATTGAGTGGGAGTGTTAATCGTAGATATGAACATTTGTAGCTTCTGATGAAGAAGTGAAATGATGGTTTCCTTTTAGTTTGGTTCAAGGTGTTAAATGATAGAGATCTCATTTCAGTAATTAAATTAGTTTACTCAAATATCATTTACAAGGAACTAAGTGTTTTAAGGATAAAATACAATGAGGGGTAAAACAGTATTTTAGTCCTATCTCATTGTAGACCATCTATAGAGGATTGAATGAAAATTATGGTTGTAACAATGGATAATTAATAGCGTATCTATATTTGTTAGAGAGCGTTCTATGAATTCAAGAGTGCAATTCCGAGTCTATAGTGGAGTCACGAGGAATTAATAAGTTAGTAAATTTATTTGTTAGATTTATGATAACTTATTGGAGGTTGATTTCATAGGCCCATGGTCCCCATTGTACCTTGGATAAAATCATCTAGATAGTCTTAGTAAATTTATTTGTTAGATTTATGATAACTTATTGGAGGTTGATTTCATAGGCCCATGGTCCCCATTGTACCTTGGATAAAATCATCTAGATAGTCTCAATTAATTGATTTAATTATCAATTAGAATTATCAAAGTTGACTAGGTAAATTTTGGATTGTTTCACAGAGTTATGTAGTTTTGAGAAGAAAAAAGAAATTATGGCATATATATTAATTAAGAAAAATTGGTATCTAAATTAATAAATAAGTTTAAATAAAGGTTCAATTATAAATGATTAATTTGATAAAGAATTTAAATGATTATTTAATTAATTAAATCAATAGAAAATAATACACGCCTTGATTTTAAGTCCAATGGGCTTATAATCAATTGAGAAATTTCACGGGCCTAAAGCCCATAATAATTTCGACCTAGGGCTAATTGATTTTTTAATTAAATTGGCTATTATTTTATTGATTTTTTAATTAAATTAAATGGCCTAATTGAGTCTATAAAAGGAGTGCTTAGAGAGATGTAAAAAAAAAAAGTTTGAAAAATCACAAGTCAGATTTTCTGATAGATTTTAGATTCTCTCTAAACACAAGTCCTTTTCTAAGACTCTTTGTTATTTTCTCTTCTTCTCTCTATATCTATCTCATGTGTTGAGAATTGCCCACTCTAGTGTAGGTGATTCTAAGGATACATTGGAAGACTGAAGAAATTAGAAGAACGGTTCAGTTTCTTGATAATACCCTGCGACAGAAAGGATACAAGAGTTAGAGAAACTGAAGGAAGGACTCATTCATTCCGCCACGTATACTGTAAGTATTCTTATTCATTGTTTCACTTTGAATTCAATTTTAGAAACATGTTCTAGGCTATCTCAGATTAATTTTTTTAATATTAGATATACATGAAAATAAATAAAGATCATGTATAAGTTTTCTTAACAACCAATGCCCTTTCTTTCATGTTTTGTAACCTTAGGGCCTAGGTTAACCCTTCTTTGTGACTTCCATCAATTTTTCCAAGTCTTGTGGAGTCCTATAGTGGTCAGCCTGAGCTTAGTCTCACTGGGCCGACACCCTATATAGATTTTTCCCCTGATTTCTTCATTTTTGCTCCTTAGTTAATGGACATGCCCCAAGCAATTGGCTTCATTATGTTCACTTACTAACTTTACACTTTAGTTTCCTTTGTTGCAGATGTATAGCTCCTCTTTGTAAGATAAGTTTAATAGCGAGTGTACTCCCCAATAGTTCTTGGATAGGGTGAAAAGGATTTTCCCTCTCTCTGCTTTATATTTGTTCGGCGAGGAAGACTTCTTGAAAATGTATAGCCCAATGGCGAGAGTAAAACAGAAAACTCGGCAACCTTCCAAAGATAATCCTCATATTGTCAGGCACATCACTCAGGGCTCTTCGCCTGGCTCTTCTCAGACCTCTTCTTAGCATAGTAATCCCCATGGCTCTCAAGGCACATCTTAGTGAAGTCATTCTTCTCGGCGGAATATGTTCAGTTAGCAAGACTCATTGCAACGCCCTTTGCATCGGGATACCATTCGGGTTCCCCATCACCCTTCTTCTCAGCGAGAACATACCAAGGGCTCTCATCGCCAGGCTACTCATCCTTAGAAGTGTTCTATTTACAGTTCTGGCCTAAGGTGGTTCACCCTTCTTCTAAGAGCAAGATAGTCTCGCCAGCTGCAGAGCAGAAGAAGAGACGAAAAAAAGAGTTCCATTCATTAGATTCTGGGGCCACCTTTGCCTGTGAGATCATATGGAAATTTGTTGAGAAGCCTCTCCCTACTGATTATGAGGTGGTTTGGTTCAAAGGGGCTACCTCTGACATGACTGAAAAGAAGGTAAAGAACTTAAGGAAGACCTTTGACCTCTCTAGCTTGTCTATTACTATCCCTGGTCCAAACGACAAGGATGACGACCCCCCTTTGGGTATGTGCGCCTGGACATGTTCTGCCATCAAGTCTGGCGCCCTACTTCCTCTTCATCCATACTTCCGGAGCGTGGTGGATTATTTTGGTATTAGTCCTTCTCAACTGGCTCCCAATGCAATCTTGGTGTTATCTGCATTGTACATTATCTCTCATCACAGAAAATGGGCTGCTCCAGTTCCTCACGAGATCCAGTACTTATTTGACCTGAAGACGAACCCTTCTCAGCACAACTCGGGGTATTTCCACTTCCACCATTATACGAGCGAGGGTACCAACACCTTCTTGGAAGAGATCTCTGGAAATAGCAAAGCGTTTAGATATGCCAACAACTATTTCTTCACTAAGGATGCAGAGGCCAACTACTCCAAGATTAAGCACGTCAGGCCTTTTTATAGACCGCTCCCGACCCAGTCTATGACAGTTAGGCCCAAGGCATTGATTGCCATGACCCCTGAGGAGAAGAATGTCAAGACCCTCGTTACTTCAGAGAACCTTAGGAAGGTTGGGTTGTTTCCTCCTACTATAGTCGATGTTCCCGATGAAGATGGTCCTGAGCCCATGAATGCCATAGACTCCCCAGGACCTATTCATGTCGAGGAGGTATCCTCTTTGCCTGTGCTAGCTGGACAAGAGGGTGATGAGGTGGATGCATCTGTCGCATACTCATCACTTGCTTCAGATGACTTTGATGAGACTATGTTCGAGCCTGCATCTCATTCAGAAGGTTTGACACATTATCACCTGTATTTTATTATTCATCTATGTTTGATATCCTTCTAACATTTGATCTTCTTTCGCAGGTTTAGACATGTTCGGCTTTGTCCAAACCCAGCAGAGGTTGACTCCCACCGATGTCAGTTCTTTTGTCCGAGTGGCTAAGAGGGCCAGGGTTGAGGCTGAGTCGATAATGGAGGTTCCTCCTGAGGTGCCTCCTCCGACTCCTTTGGTGTTTAGTCTTGTCGCAGAGGTAGAGCCATCCTTGCCTACACCGATTCCTCCCATTTTCACTGATGCGGGTGCCTCCTGTTCTGTGCCTGCTCCCTTATCTGAGCCACACCAGTCTGCCATAGGGAACCTAGGTGCCATCATGGACTGAGCGTTCCATCTAGAGCAGACAACAATGACTTTTAATGGGATTAAGAATGAGGACTTGAGCACCATCTTCACGAAGTCACTCCTTGACATTCAAAGTGTAAGTCATTTACAATTTTCTTCTTGTCTCGTTAGCTTGTGTGATGACGTTTATCTCACACTTGTACGTTTTTTGCAAGCACTGATGTTGGTCTCCCATGTCCATGATAAGTTTGTAAAGTATACCTCTACACTTTTCAACCTTCTTTTTGAGCTTGAAGTTGTCCGCCAGGAGGTGCTGGACCTTAGGCGAGTTCTCTGCTCTAGGGATGCAGACATTGCTTTGAAGGATGAAGAGATCAACACTCTCTGCAATACCATGGAGCTCAAATAGTAGGAAGTGATCGAGTTGACTCTCTAGATAACGCAGATGGAGGGGAAACTTGCCGATCAGATCCAATAGCCTGAATCAGAGAAAGAGAAGTTGATTGCTGACATGGACCAACTGCAGAAGGATGCTCTTGTCGAGAAGGAGCAAGAGGTCAAGGCTGCCCGAGACAAGGCTTGAGATGAGTATTCAAAGACAACTTTCTCTTGCTTCTACTTGATTTGGAAGTCCAACAAAGATCTGAACTTGGATTTCCTTCCCGAGAAGACGCGAGCGAAGGAGTTTAGGAAGTGTTTGGCTCGTGAGGCTGTCGCGGCTTAGGGTGGTCTTTCAGATGATACTCCTCGCCCTAGCTAGTCTTCTTTTGGTTTCTTACTCTATATTTCCTTTCATGCCATTGGTGGGGCACCTTGTACTTGACAATTTTTACATATGACATTTTATGCTTTTTTGTTATGAGTACTTAATGTATTATTGAATTTTTTTTATTTCCAATGCTTACTAAGTATATTAACTCACAACCCTCATTGGTTCAGGTATCAGTATACTCTGAACATATGTATTTCATGTGCCATACTAACCTTACTCTTTTGTGTTTTCCATGCTAACAACCATGGTAATGTGAGTATTATGATACTTCACCAAGTACCATGAACAAAACAGGTCCGATCGACCACCCCATGGGTGATAGGCCTACCACCCTATAGGGTTAATGGATTGGTCGACCAGCCTATAAGGGACATGGCTAGGAGTCTCCTAACCAATGCCTTTTTTGTTTTTTTATTTTGCACTTTCAGAACATATGTTGAAAAAATGTCCTAGAAAAACTTGAGCTTGCTTAGTACTTAAGGTCACATCCTTATTGCTTGTGTATACCTCAATTGGTATATGGTATATGCCCCCCAAGTGATCATGGGTTTAAAAGCCTTGGTCACTTGCTACTTGACCATGCCTTGCTTCAAGCGTTTAGATACATAGTACTATCCTTTTCACCCAATGATGGAAGCAGAAAATGCTTGTCCCTCATTGGTGGTTGGGTGATGGTTTCATAATCAGTAGTAATGATACCCATACATAGATACAGATTGTGTAGCAAGTGTCAATCATGATCTACATAATCTCTCGTGCACTCATTATAATAATTGTAGACAGAAGTGTCTAAGTTGGACCAACCAGGTCTAGATGGGCTAATCAAGCCTGTAACGAGTCTTAGATCAAATTATCGATCTCTCCCTCAAGGACTAGATTTGATTATGATCTGATGATGGCGATTGGTCTTCGGACCAGTCTCTTTTTTGATCGTATGGGTCGATAGGTTCCTCAAGAACCAAGATCGAACGTGATCAAATAATGGCGAGTGGCCCTCGGACCAGTCTCTTTTGTTGATCGTATGGGTCGATAGGTTCCTCAAGAACCAGGATCAAACGTGATCAAATTATGGTGACTGGTCCTTAGACCAGTCTCTTTTGTTGATTGTATAGGTTGATAGGTTCCTCAAGAACCAAGATCAAACATGATCAAATAAATTAGCGACAAGGTCGTCAGATCAGTTTCTTATTTGGATCGTATGGGTCGATAGGCTCCTCCAGAACCAAGATCGAACATGATCCATAGTTTGACGACAAGCTCCTAGGACTTGTCTCTCTAGTTAATCGAGTGGGTCGATAGGTTCCTCAAGAACCAGGATCGAACATGATCAAATAGTTTGGTGACAAGGTCCTAGGACTAGTCTCTTGTTTGGATCTTATGGGTCGATAGGTCCCTCAAGGACCAAAATCGAACATGATCGATAATTTGGCGACAAGGTCCTAGGACCTATCTCTCTTTTGGATCGTATGGGTCGATAAGTCCCTCAAGGACCATAATCGAACATGATTCGATGATTTGACGACAAGGTCCTAGGACCTATCTCTTCTTGAATGTAATTTAAAGAATTAAGTGAAACTTAAGAAATTAAATTCATTCATTCATTGAATCACAATGGCTAATACATAGATAATTCAAAAATAATACATTTTCCTCCTGCTCAGCTATGCTTCTTTCTGCCAAGTATGCAACGGGAATGACATTCAGGGTGTCCGCATCTTTGGCACTTGCAAGCTTGGCTAAGGCATCAACATTGACATTCTTCTCCCTCGGGACTTGTGTAATCGAGTATCTCTTCAACTGTGTCAACAAGTCCTTCACCTTGTTCAAGTACTACACCATCCTAAGTCCCTTGGCTTGATACTCCCCCAGTACCTGGTACATTAGTTGGGAATCGCTGAATATCTTCAGGGACTGTGCATGCACATCCCGAGATAAGAGTAATCCTTCTAGCAATGCCTCGTACTCAGCCTCGTTATTTGAAGCGTTGAATCAAAATCTGAGAGTGTAGTGGATTCGATGATTCTCTGGAGTGATCTGTATAATTCCTGCTCCTGAGTTGTGTTCATTGGATGCTCCATCAACATATAGCTTCCATACTGGAGTGTATCCTTCCTTCTCGGTATCTCCATTTTCTAATTGGTAGGAAGAGTCTTCAAGGTTGGTGCCTTCGACTATGAATTCTACCAATGCTTGTCCTTTTATCGCCGTCCTCAAATGATAAGTGATATCAACTATCCTAGTTCCACTACCCTCTTGAGTAATCATCCCAAGGCCTCTGGTTTCTGAAGAACATGTCTCAACAATTGATCGGTTAGGACAAGGATTGAGTGAGCTTGGAAGTATGGACGCAGCTTTCGAGAGACAATTACTAAATAGTAGGCTGGCTTTTCAAGAGGGGGATACCTAGACTCCACACCTACTAGCCTTTTACTGATATAGTACACAGGGTGTTGTACCCTATTCTCTTCTTTGATAGGATGAGAGGTTGAGTGAGATGCTCCTTCAAGGCTTGGAGAGCTTTCTCGCACTCCTCAGTAAGTTAAAGATTAGGACACACTTGTCCATAGACTTTGATATGAACCTACTGAGGGTAGCTACTCTACCTATTAAGTGTTGCACTTCTTTGATTGTGGTAGGTGACTTCATGTCGATCAATGCTTTGATCTTCTCGGGGTTAGCCTCGATTCCACGTGAATTGACTATGTATCTGAGAAACTTACCAGAACCAACTCCAAACGAGCACTTGAGAGAGTTTAACTTCATGCTATACTTTCTAAGTATTGCAAAGCATTCCTCAAAGTATTGAACATGCCCTCCAGCTTCTATTTACTTGACCAACATGTCATCAACATATACCTCTATATTTTGGTCGATCAAGTCATGAAACTGCCATTCACTAAACGCTGGTAGGTGGCTCCTGTGTTCTTCAAGCCGAATGGCATCACCTTATAATAGTACAATTTCTTGTCTGTTTGGAAGCTGGTATGTTCCTCGTCGGGAGGGCGCATACTTATTTGATTATACCATGAATATGCATCCATGAATGAGAGTATTTCATGTCTTGCAGTTGCATCATCCAATTGGTCTATTCTAGGTAGTGGGAAGAAGTTTTTGGGGCAAGCCTTGTTCAGATTTGTGAAGTCCACGCATGTCCTCAACTTCCTGTTTGGTTTTGGGACCAACACGGGGTTTGATACCCAATCTAGGTAGTAGGCCTCCCTTATAAAACTATTTTCCTTGAGCTGCTCGACCTTCTCCTTCAACGCTTGAGATCGGTCTTTGTCAAGCAGTCTCCTTTTTTGTTGCACCGGTGGGTAGTTCTTGTCCATATTAAGGACATGGCTTATCACGGATGGAGAAATTCCAATCCTGTCCTTATGTGACCAAGCAAAGACGTCCTGGTTCTTCTTCAAAAATTCTACCAACTATGCCTTAATTTCCACCATTAGTTCATTCTCGACTTTAATTACTCTAGTCGGGTGCTCCTCTTCTAGTAGGACTTTATCAAGATCTTCGATTGGTCCTACCCCCATGATTTCATCCCCAAAGCAAGGATCGATGTCGTTTCCCTCGCTTTGGGAAACTTACTATAATAACAAATCTTCGTTAGAAGGAGCCCCTGGCTTTAGTAGAGTGTTTTTTTCAACATCAACTTCCATGTTGACAACCTCATCGGTTGTTTCATTCCCTACCCAGCAGGTTACTACCATGTTGTTTATGCATGACCCTTTCTTTTCCTTGACCACTGACGCATTATAGCCTTCATGTGCCTCCCTTTGGTTACCATGTATGCATCCTTTCTCTACGCTTGTGGATAACTTCAAAGATAAATGCTAGGTAGACACTGTTGGCTGTAATGCCATCAGGAGGGTCTCCTGAGCACTACATTGTAAGCCAATGAGCAATCTACCACCAGGAACTTTGTCATCGCAGTCTCGTGCCTAGGGGCATCCCCCACTGTGACCGGTAGTCTGATAGTTCCTGCTGGTGCTAGGCATTCTCCCGTGAACCCATATATCACTTAGGAACACGGTGTCAGGTCCTTGACCATGAGCTTCATCTTCTTGAGGGATGATTTGTAGATGACATCTACTGAGCTTCCCGTATCCACCAATCATCTCTTAACTCGGGCATTGGCGATTTTAATGGTGAGGACCAGAGGATCATTGTGGGGGCACCTCACATGTCTGGCGTCATCCTCCGTAAAAGTGAGAGTTTCACTTTCATACTTCATATTTTTTTGGAGACCGCTCCTCGACTGCCATGCCCTGAGAAGACTCTCCTATCTCATGTCTTAGGGTCCATGCATATCACTCACGAGCATTGTTACTGTTGCTTGCTATGTGGGGCCCCCCACATATGGTATCCAATGTGAAGTCCACGGCCACTGGCTCCAATGGTGGACTCCTCTGCCTTCAGAACTCTGGATTCTTGCTCGTGGTTTTGGTCTTAACTTGGTACCTCAAGAGTTTTCCTGATCGGAGGAGAAACCCTATCTCATCCTTCAACCATTTGCATTCATTTGTGTCGTGCCCATAATCATTGTGGAAACGACAAAGCTTATTTTTGTCCCTTTTTCCTTCTGAACGTAAGGGTTGTGGCTTTCGGTATGGTACCTCCTGGTATGTTTCCAAGCAAATCTCAGCCCTTGATGTATTCAGGATGGTATAATTGGTGAACCTAGGCTGGTAGGGTTGATGCTTAAGCTATTTTTCGAGTGGTGCTGACTTAACTTTCTTTTCTCCACCCTACTCGGCTCTTGGGGTACTCTTCTTTATAGCGTTGCCCCCATTGCCGCCCTAAGGGTTTGCACCATTCTTGCCTGCCTTGATTGTGGTCGGATGGTTTATGCCTTTTTTCTTCCTTCATGATAGCGTCATCTAGCTTCATGTATTTGTCTACTCGGTCCAGGAACTCCTACAACGTGTTGATGGGGCTCCTGTGTATGCTATCCCACAAGGGACTATAATAAATTATTCCTGTCGAGATGGTAACGAACTTCCCTTCTTCTCCTACTGTGGACACTCAGTTTGCCTCTCTCATGAATCTTTGTATGTAATCCTTCAGGGATTCATCCTTCCCTTTCTTGATGTCAGCTAGTTGATTGGCATAAATTGGTTGAATCCATCCGGCACTGAAGACCTTGCAAAATTCCTTCCTGAACTGCTCCCAGTAAGTGATGGATCTAGGATTGAATTTCCAATACCATTCCTGAGCTGAGTCAGAGAGAGTGTTAGGGAATACCTTGCTCCTATAATCATGCTCCACACTGAGTAACTCCATCTGATCCTCAAACTTTCCCATGTGTCGTACTAGGTCCTCCTTCCCAGTGTATGTTGGAAGTTTCAGGGTCTTGTATTTCGATGGGACTCCTACTTCAATGAGCTAGCTCGATATCAGAAGGTTTCTTTCTCAGACCCTAAACAACCATGATGAGTGCATCTATTTGAGACTACACTGCTGGTGGATCGCTGCTCCAGGTGGGGTAAACGTCCCTTGTACCCCTCCTGAGCGCTAGTCCTCCTGTTGATGACCTCCCTCATATCCTAAGGTTGTGCATCTTTCTCGATCCTATCAAACATGGTATTGGTGTTGTTCATCAGTTCCTTTCCCTTGCGAGACTGAGGGTGTAGGGGTGGTAGGTCCGCCTTGCCCTTGTCGATGCGACCCTACCCCCGAGCCTATCCTCCTACAAGACTTTGAGACTTTGAGCGGCCATGTCCATTCCTGTCACGCCTATCAGATGTTTGACCCTCATCTCCTGCATTGTTTCATCTATCAGGGGGCCTTCGGGTTGGTAATACTCTCACTTCGAGATGAAGTGTTATTCTTCTTAGTCATGGAGGAGGCAGTCTTGGACTGCGCCTCTTCATCCTGTCTCTGGGAAAGTGGCTTTGAGAGCATCCTTGGGGTTTGACTCCTCCCCTAGGACTCCCTGTTACTACTGTCTCGCATTCCTATTACTTTGGCCTAAGCCTCCCTCACCACCTAAGCAGCGACTTCAGGGTAGCCGTCCAAGGGCCACAGCAGGCTCCTAGTGCTTTCGGTCAGCTTTCTGATCCCTCTGGCTCATCCTCTATACTTGCACATCTATCCCCCATCATTGTCGTTCCATAGTCGCCCTCTTGAGGGCAATTTCTACAACAAAGGCCTCCCGCCTCACCAAAAATTGCGCCATCTCCTCCTGGTGAGCATCCTGTGGATCTTCTGCATCAGGTTGGTCTCCAACCTCCACCTGAGGTTCATTAATGGGATCAATGGGATCCTGAGTGGTGGAATCTATGGGATCCATCTTCTTTGTCTGACTGGATTTTGGAGGCATCGTAAAATTAATAAAAGTTTGTTTCTTGATTTCACACTCTCAATGAAAGCACCAAAATGTTGACCTGTGAAATTGGCCAACTATCGTATGTACAAAATATGACACATTTTGAATAGAATGAATCTAATATACGACAGAGTACAAATATCTTAAATAAACACACAGGAATTTATAGTGGTTCAGCCCTATTCTTCTTAACAGTAATAACCTAATCCACTTAGTTTTTAGTATTGAATCAGTTGATAGACAATTACAAAGATCAACTCAGGGTTCACTCCTCACAAGTTTGTCCAAAATATCGATCCAAAAAGTGGTACACGATCATCGGGAGTGGAGATAGGTGTCCACCTTCCCATGATTATGAGAACGCGGGTCTTCTCATTGTCTTATCTGGATCGTGGTTGATAATGCATGATTGAGACCTTCGAGAAAATGCTAAGTCTTGATTGGTTTATGAGACTTAGATGCTAGGCTTGATGACCCTTTAGAGCTTGTGTGGTCCTCTAGGTGCTAGGCCTGTGATCTTCTGGGTGCTAGGCCTGTTGATCTACTAGGTGCTAGGCTTGTTGATCTCAATTTGAACGAGCATGAGTTTTACCCAGTGAAGTGTCTTTGGCAGTGTAGGTCAACCACCCTATGAAGTATTGGGTGGGCTGACGACCCCAAGGGGTTCTTGGGCATGCTTAGGCTGACCACCCGTAGGGGTTGGGGTCAGGGCGACCACCCCTATGGGGCCAATGCTAGGCCGACCGCCCCTAGGGGGTTTAGGCCTGGTTGACTTTCTATAGGTTCTGGACCTATCCATCTTTGTTCGTCGGTCTTTTTTCAATACTTTGTTGTCCTTCCTTGATTTGTGATGCCACGTGCCGCTTTCTCATTCACCACGTCATCTCTAGATTTTGTATATAACAACATATTTGGTACAGTCCTATAAAATCTTATTCTATAAACATCCACTAAGATGTCCTACTACACCAGTGATCCAGATCTAGATCACATGTATTCATAATACTAGTGGGCCGCACTAGCAATGTTTAATTAAAGATTTCATAAATTTAATATAAACTGCGGACTATTTAATTCATTATATAATCTTATTCCTCTTGTACCGATACAATATTATAGCTATATTAATGAATTAGGAATTTTATGATATTTATCTAAATATTAGTCAATAATAATAAACATTAATTATATGTAAAAATATTTCTTTTATAAATTTCATAAATAATGAACTACTTTCATTGCTTTAAGGGAAATATGCCCAACAATCTCCCACTTGCCCTAAAGCGAATGAAGCATCTTCTTCAACCCCATACTCAGTACAAGACCTTGAAAAGACTTGGCAGATAAAGTCTTTGTTAACAGATCCATAAGGTTCTGTGCTGACTTTATTTTCATAAAATTCACGTCACTTGGTGTAATTACCTCGATGTCAACCTTCGACCCTCTTTGTCTAATTGAAAATCAGAATCAATGAATTCACTGGGGTCCTGGTTTACTCCTAAGTATACCAATATATTGTTTTTCATTATCCTAGGATACTTGAGAATGTGCTTTACTCCAATCCTCTTGGACTGACAATGACTAACCATCCCTTCTGCATAACAAATGTCAGGTCTTGTATACAACATGTCATACATTAGACTGTCTACAGTTGAGACATAGGGAATCTGTCTCATTTCGTTTTCCTCACGAGGTGTTATAGGACAAAACTCCTTGGAATTTCGCTTATTATTACGCATGTGCACCTTATCAATATAAAATGCATGAGACAGAGTCAAAGCTTTGTTCTTATGATCCCTTAGGATCTAAATGCCCAAAACATGGCTTACTCCTTCCTAATCTTTCATTTGGAATTGATCAGCTAGCCATTTCCTTAACACTTGATAATATTTTTACATCGTTCATAATGAGTCAAATATGATCAATGTAGAAACCTCCTTCTTATCTTTGATGTGTCCATAAACACACAATTTGTCAACGTTTTGTTCAAAACTATACATTTTCACAGTTTCATCAAATATAAGAATCCAAGACCTAGATGATTGCTTTAGTTCATCAAATGGACTACAACAACTTATAAACCTTTTGTTCTTGGTCTTTTCCTTGAACCCTTCTGGTTGACCATATACATGGTCTTGTCACAATAGTCATTCAGAAATGCTATCTTGACAGTCAATTGCCAAATCTCATAGTCCAATATTAGCGACAATAGATAAAAGAATGTGTATAGACTTGAGTCAAGTCTGTCTTAGAAACTCTGTACTTTCAAGTATACATCTTCTTTTCTTCTTGAAGATCCAATTGCATCTAATGAATTTTACTTGTTTAGATGGATCTTAGAAGTTTCCAGATAGAATTGGAATACATTAATTCCATCTCTTGGTTCATGGAATCTTGTCAGAATTATCCATTACCTTCTCAAAAGTAAATGGATTATACTAGTTCGTGTCTAACACGAAAACTTATGTCTTGTGTTCATAGCGAACAAGTTGTCTTACTATCTTCCAACTACAACAAGGCACTCGGGTATTCTGACTAGAATCAATGGTTTCTTGATGTCGAACATCATATGTTGATATGGATTGACTAATCTTATTAAAATCCAATTTCCTATACAACAACTTTACTTTGACGTTTAAAGTTTGTCTTTTATTCAAGTTCGAAAAAGGTTGCAAATACCCTTTCCTTAAAAAGACTATAAAAATAACCTCTTTTTTTTAGGGAGCATAGTGAGCAAATATGCAAACTTCAAACTATTAGTCCAACCTCCCAGTCTTTGTTTTCAAAGAAAATGTCAGTGGTAAACCCCCATATGCGAAAATGGTGTAAACTAGCTTCAGGGCTATTTCAGAACTCTAAAGGTTTCTTTTCACAGACTTGAATGAAACTACATTAAAAATACATACCGCTCTTTGAAGTGCATTTCCACAAAAAGTGAGTGGTAATGATTAGTAGCTTAACAATGACCTAAGCATATCTAATAAGGTTCTATTTTTCCTCTCTGCAACACCATTCTGCAGTGGTGTTCTAGGTGCTGTGAGTTGAGATAGAACACCATTCTCCAGCAGATGATCATTGAACTGAAATCAAGGTATCCACCTCCTCGATCCAATCGAAGTGTTATAAGTAATTTCCCTAATAGCTTTTCAACTGTTGCTTGGAATTCTTTGAACTTTTAAAAAATTTAGATTTCCTTTTCGCTAGGTTTGAATATATGTATCTTGAATAATTGTCAATAATGGTGATGACTATTCATAATCTCCCCTTTCTTGTACAATAAAAGGACTGCAGACGTCACTATGTACTAACTGAAGTTGATCTTTGGCTCTTTGGTCATTTGCAAAGAAAGGTCTATTAGTCATTTATCTTTTTGGATAGGATACTCAAACCGGAAGAGTGTTAACAGTTAGCACTCTTAAAAGAATATTCTTTACTAACTAGTTTATCTTATCAAGATTGAGATGTACTAACCTAAGACACCAAATATACATATCATCACTTTGAGAAAATTTATACATTTTAATCAAGGATTAGCTACTTAAATAATTCGAAATTACTTATCGATTGTTCATTAGTTTTTCAAAGACACAATCCATTAGATTGTTTTTATGAAAATTTATTGATACTATTATCATAAATAATAATATTATTATTAATAAAAGAAACATCAAAATTTTGTCCAATCTATAAAGATATAGAAATCAAATTTCTATATGATTTAAAAAAAATTATTGTTTAAAACAATAAATCTATTTTAAAATTAAACAGATTGCTCCCACTACCTTTACAGAAACAATGACATCACTATTAACTCTAATGGTCACATTGCCTTCAACAAACTTCTTTAAAGAACTAAGTTTCCATAAAGAATGATAAGCATGATTAGTGGCTCCCGGATCAACTATCCAAGATGACAAAACATCTCCCACTAAAAGGCTTTTAAAACAAGTAAATCAAATTTACTTTTTGTTTCATTTGTAAGATTGGAGAGGGAACAAAAATTCTTGGCTTTATTCACCATTTAAATCCAAAATCCAACATAACATGTATAGATTCATATCAAAATATGCAATTCTCATTTCTCATGTTTCTTCATAAGAAACATTATGCATGCCTAAGAGTAGGTAATAACGAGCATTTTCATCAAACCGTATTTGTTATCCCTTATTTTCCCATGGGACACGTGGGATGACACAATGGGCCCATGGGCTCCCTCAAACAGATTTGGATCCATCCTGAGCTCGATGAACTGGGAAGAAGAAAGTCCTGATAGCCTAATTGTCAATGAGCCCAACTACATCCAAGGGTCGTGACCATAACAAGGGAACTGGGACCGAGATGCAGGCTCAACTCATATTCCCGGTCCCAACATACCCGTATCCTCTGGGATGTCAATAAAGGTGGCAAGCTCACTAGTTTGGGAATAGACCTTGTCGAGAATGAACCCATCCTGGTGAGCAAACCAGAACTCCGGTAAAGGAACCCGGACCAGACGTCCGGATAAGGAAAGTTTGATCTTCCCTGACCCTGACATGTCCCCAAGAAACACGGAAGGTTGTCTCCTCAATTAACCTGCATAAGAGGTTACACATGAAATGTACGTTGTTCCTAGGAAACAGTAGTACCACTATTCTGACAGATCCTCTCCCCAGGATCCCCTTAGAAGCCCACGCGGACTAGTCTGAAACTATGCACCATTGGCAACTGTAAGGCTTGGCCATGCAAATACCGGCCCAATGGGCCCATTTTACTATGTTTTATTAAGAAACATTATTTGTATTAAGGCTCCATTAGCAAGAAAAATATGATTACATTCCTATTGGGCCCGGATTTGTCCTGCCCAAGCCCATTGCACCTGACTGCCCATAAATAGGATCAGTTGTGCACTGTAGTGGGGATCCCAAATTTTTGCTTTTAAGCAATTACTCTGCTCATACTTCCAGAAAACTCCATCGTCAAAAGCTCTCTAAAATCTAATACAAGAGACTCGTGCACTAAGGCTCATTAACGCCCCAACCACGTAAAATTTTTGTTTGTTTATCTTTGATCCTTTCTTTCTAGCTCTTATTTCTCATTATATTTCTAGTTTCTGAAAAACTCAATCATTTGCAAAGAATGGTGAACACGAGGCATATCATGTTTGATCCTGCTCACCAGCAACAACAAGACAATGGAGAATCGTTTCCCAATCAAACATTTTCTCAAGACCAACCTGAGAATACGCCTTATTAGGGGCCTCTGCCCTACGACTCCCAAAACTTGGGGAATGGGGAGTGCGAAGATCACGAGGCTGAAGACCCTGTCGATCCTGAAGAAAAGAATATGGAGCCTGAACAGGAGGATCCAGAGGTAATTCGCCTTAGAAAATAGGTCCTAGATCACGAAGCCAGAATAGCTGAACAAAAGGAGGCCACCCACCAGATGCAAGAGTCCCTCCTAGCTCTTCACGCCTTCATTGTTGCCCAAGGATTGGCAGCCAATCCTTCAACTGTTCCGCCTCCAGGAACGCAGCCGCCTGTCCCACCGACTAGGACTGACGTACTTAACAACACTAGCCCTATCCCTCCTTCGAGACCACATCCCAGAGCCAGCCCATTGAATCCTATTGAGGAGAAAGGAAAAACCAAAATGGTCGATCTTCTAGGAAAATCAAACTGCCAGAAGAAAGCTCATCCCGTTCCAAAAACAAGGGCTAACCCAAGGCAATTCCCTTGGAAAGAATAGATGAATCCTGTCCCAGGATGGGATCATCCGAACGATCCGCAGAGGAAGTGCCCGCAGGGTGTCAAGCCCCGAAATGTCCCTAGACAGGACAAACAGGAACGACGCTTCTATCCCAACGCCTATGTGAACAAAGACCATGGAGGGCACAAACATGAAGAAGAGCTGGAAGCCATCAGTTCAGGAGACGATACTTCCCAGGTAGACTTGCGGGATGGCCCTAATGCTCAAAAGGAGCAGGCCCGTAAAGAAAAGATTTGCCCTTGAGGAGGCCACTTGAGGAATAACCTCAATGACAGGAGGAACGAGAAAGTACCCCTGGATGATGGAATGGCTAAACAGTTCATGGAACAGTTGGCCTCTATTAAAAAGCTCATGGACCGCTTGGTCCAGAAACAAGAAGGCGGAGGCTTTGATTCCGAAGAAGAGGAAAAGGAGCCATGTGCCAAACACATCCTAGATGTGGTACTACCAAAGGGGTTCAAGATGTCGAACCTACCTGCCTACACTGGGAACTAGAACCCCAGGGACCATTTGTCCCGCTATATTCTCCTGATGAACGTGGCTCACGTTTGTGACAACGCCAAGTGCTTATGTTTCTCGATCACTTTGGTTGGACCCGCAGAAGAGTGGTGGAAAAGACTCAAGTGGGGATCAATCCAATCTTGGTCTGGATTGCAATCGGCGTTCCGTAGGTAGTTCGTGGCCACCATGAAAATGGACATGCAAATCAGTGAGCTAGCCAATGTCAAACAACATCCCATGGAGACCCTAAGGGCTTACATCCAACGCTTCACGGAGGAAGCCTCAAAAACTAAAGTGGGTGACGGACAGTGCCTGGTGGCTCTCCAATCTGGGATCAGAGCTGGATCCCCTCTCTGGGATGACATGCAGCATAGCAAGGCGGCCACCCTTGAGGAATTCATCAGGAGGGCACAAGGTTTCATTAATTGGGAGGAGGCCCGAATCTAAGCCTTTGGGTGGCAGCCAGCGATCCAGTCGACCGCCCAAACCATCCCCAGATACAAAGCATAGTATTCGACAAGTCTTTATCCGGCACCCCGAGTGGTGTCCGGATCCGTTGGGACCCATGGGATGTCATCCGTGACCTCGGCGGTCTATAGGCCTACTTCAACAGAGTATGCTTTGGCTCCGTCAGCCCCATTTTCCGGGTACGGAGTGGCACTCGCGGGCTACAATGCCGCTCCCGGCGGAGCCCAACCGTCTTAAGCTGGAGGATCTGAGGCAAGCATAAATCCCTCCTGGGGAAAGAGATCGGGCAAAGGTCAAAACCGATCCGAGTCCTCAAAAAATGGAAAAAAAGGGTATGAGCCCCAGTACACATAGTATACCAACCCGGTGGACACCCAGGAAAATATCTACCTGGCCACGGGCAACGTAGTCCATTACCGTAAGCCAGCCACCATGTTCAAAGGGGGAAAGAATTCGAGGGACACCAGCAAAAGGTGCACTTACCACAAGGACGTGGGTCATTCAACTGAAGAATATCATCTGCTGAAGGACGAAATCGAGAACCTGATCAAATTGGGGCATCTCCACCAATGGACAAGGATGCTGACAGGAGTTCCGGGACTACCAGCTGCTCCCGGACAACCTATGGCCTCAGGTGCACCTAGGTCGTACCAACCTCCTCAGGCAGGGTACGCTCAAGGTTCGAAAGCACAGGCCCCCTAGGGGGCCCCAATAGTGAAAACACATGGGCTAGGAATGTCGTATCTTCCCAAAACCGCGCCCCACGGGTATATGGCCACGTGGCCACCATATCAGAAGGCCTGCATATGGGAGGACCATCCCAGAATGATCAGAAAAGACACCTCAGCAAGCTTGATCACGACCATGAGGTATACGCTTTGTCCAAACCCCAGCTCAATGCCCGAAATTGATGAACACGCCCATCACATTCACGGAAGAGGATGCCCTGAACATTCATTTCCTGCATCATGACTCCTTGGTCATTGATGCCCAAATAGCCAACAAATGGGTATCCTGGATGTTGGTGGATGACAGGAGCTCCGTCAATGTACTATTTAAACCAACCTTCATAGTGATTGGCCTGACAGAGGCAGATCTGGCTTCCTGCCCGACACAGATCTACAACTTCAATGGTGATTCATTGCTCCCGATGGGTAAGATTCAACTACCTGTGACGTTGGGGAACTAAGGGCATCTATCGACTTGTTAGCAGCCAGCATCCCAACCAGTCGAAGGTTCTCCATACTTACGAAGTCCCCCCCACGTCCAGCTCCTCGGCGCTCAAAGTGGCATAGAATTTTGTTCCACTCCAAGATCGATTCGGTATGCCGGGTCTCAGCATATGGACCTGTGTTCCGGGATTATGAGTATCCAGTAAAAAAAACCGACAGCTAAAGAAAAATGAAGTGGAAAAGAATGACTTACCCACATGCTGGAAGTCCAACACCAATGTGGGGTTCTTCTCTATGAGGAACCAGGATGTCATGAACCATTAATGCCTGACATTCGGGGGTGTTTCCATGTACCGAATGGAGCCGGACTGATTCTGCGGGCTTTCAATCTATAAAATCCATCCTGCATGTTGTGTTTAGAGTTGAGTTGCGACTCCAACATGTAGAAATACATCACCTCCATGGGAGTGGGAGTCGGGATCTCTTTTGAGGTGCAGAATATGCGCCATCCCGCGAGTAATTTGTAAGCTTAGGGGAGAAGCTGGAAGGGTGCGATCCCCACAAACTTGAGGAACCGCGCGATGTAATTGTGCAGCAGGAGAATTGCTCCCGGACTGATGTGGCCCACGCTCTAGACCCCGAACATGCCCACGCTGGTATGGGCCTTCTCCTCCTTCCGGGCCAGTCGGTTGTAGAAAAGTCTCAAATTCGTCTCTGCTCCAAGGGCTTTCTTTAGCTGATGTAGGATCCGGTAATTCCGGAACTCATTATGCTCCCCGTCCATTTCCCACGTGTTGCCAGGGGAGTCTGGACCCTTCCAGGATTAAAGGGCCTGCCTGGATGACGTCTTCTGAATGAATAGTGACACCACGACTCATGATCAGGGACCTGGAAGCGACAAAGAAGACAAAAACCAAGAAGTTAGCACCAAAAATGAAGAAAATTGGTTAAGGTACGGGAGTTCTCCTAAAACTACTTGGAGAAGTCCCCTTCGGACCTAGGTCCGGGATCAATGAAGATCCCAGGTGCCTTATTCGGGAACTAAAAATCAGAAGTTTCTCTAACCCTCCTAAGTGTTAGGAAAACTTATATAGGATCTTTATTTATTTTCATGTAGATCTAATAATAAACAAATTAATATGAGATAACTTAGAACATGCTTCTAAAATTGAATTCAAAGAGAAATAATGATAAGAATACTTACATTATACGCAGCGAAATGAATGAGTCTTCCTTCAGTTTCTCTAACCCTTGTATCCTTTCTGTCGTAGAGTATTATCAAGAAACTGAACCGATCTTCAATTTTCTTCACAGCCTTCCAAAGTATCCTTAGAATCACCTAAACTAGGGTGGGCAACTCTCAACACATGAGATAGATACAAAGAGAATAAGAGAGATGAACAATAAGGCTTAGAAAAGGACTTATGTTTAGAAAGAATCGAAAACCTATCAGAAACTTGTGTTTCAACTTGTGACTTGACTTGTGTTTTCAACTCTCTTTTAACATTTCTTTTATAGAATCAATTAGGTCATTTATTTAATTAAAAAAATCAATAAAATAATAGCCAATTAACAGCCCTAGGTCAAAATTATCATGGGCTTTAGGCCCGTAAAATTTCCCATTTGATTATTAACCCATTGGACTTAAAATCAAGGCCTGTATTATTTTCTATTTATTTATTTATTTATTTATTTAAATCCTTTATAAAATTAATTATTTATAATTTGAACCTTGATTTAAACTTATTTATTAATTTAGATACCAATTTATCTTAATTAAAAAATCTGCCATAATTACTCTTTTCTTCTCAAAATTATATAACTTTGTGAAACTATCCAAAATTGACCTCGTCAACTTTGATAATTTTAATTGATAATTAAATCAATTAATTGAGACTATCTAGATGATTTTATCCAAGGTACAGTGAGGACCACGGGCCTATGACATCAAGCTCCAATAAGTTATCATAAATCTAACAAATAAATTTACTAACTTATTAATTCCTCGTGACTCCACTAAAGACTTGGAATTGCACTCTTCAATTCATAGAACGCTCTATAACAAATATAGATACGCTATTAATTATCCATTGTTACAACCATAATTGTCACTCAATCCTCTATAGACGGTCTACAATGAGATGGGACTAAAATACCGTTTTATCCATCATTGTATTTTATCCTTAAAACATTTAGTTCCTTGTAAATGATTTTTCAGTAAACTAATTTAATTACTAAAATGAGATCTCTATCATTTAACACCTTGAACCAAACTACAAGGAAACCATCGTTTCACTTCTTCATCAGAAGCTATAGCTGTTCATATCTATGATTAACACTCTCACTCAATTATACTACCGAGTTCCCAAGATGTAAGTATGGGCTAGTTTGTAGGGTAAGCTGGTAACGAACAAGTCAAAGAACTCAAATAATACAATAAGTTAGAATACTAACCACTCAGAATTGAGATTGAATTGACCTATGGTCAACTATATGATATGACTAAAGTAGATAGTAACGGTATGTTTACTTATCCTATCAACTTTCAATATCGGTCCTGTCCAATGTAACAAATACATCCGATCTTATCTACTTTGCTAATGTTCTGGAAAGAACATAACACTACAATGTGTAAGTAGATCATATCGTAGATTTGCAAGTCAGTGTAAATCATGTGCACCGACTATTCTTAGGACTAACTTATTTTGAACACATAATCATATATATAGTCCACTGTGATTACGTCACTATAAATACGATTAGCTATATGCTCAAGATTTAATAGAAGTTTATATTAAACAAATAATCATGAAAATAAAACATGTAAGCAAAGTGATTGACCATGTCTAAAAATGATTTTTATTCTTTTATTGATAATAAATGAGATTACAAAGAAATTGAGTTTTAATTAGAGCATAAAAACCTAACACTAAGTCAACCTTCGGACGTCCGAATTGGTCCAGGACAACTAGATAGGAATTATCGCCTAGAAAATCTACACTTCAGACCTACACTATCCTACCTATAACCACCCTACACGGTGGTAACGAACCTAATAGTTTTAGGGTCGCAGGAATAACATTATAGTAAAAAAGAATAAACAGAGAAAGAAAAAAGAAAACTTATTGAGAGGTGCTGGGTTTGAAATTTGTAAAGTCTCAAGCGACAAAGTCAGCAGAATCTCAGCCTTAAATCTGAGAAGGCAATGCAGCAACTCGTCTGCAGGCTGAACCAGGACTAAATCGTCTGATAGCTGAATGGAAAGAGGTCTGGTTAGAAACAGACGGACACGAAAATGAACTAATCTCTGGAAAAGCTTGTCGGCAAATTAAGACATAAAAAGCTCTCTTTTCTGCTCTAAATATATAGAATGTGTACACTTTGAAATGAAACTGTGAAGGTATTTATAGGGCAGAAATCCACTGTGGGATCCAACGGTTCATAATGGGGATCCCAAGATTATCTCCATCCAACGGTGTCGGATGACACAAAGGCTTTAATTAGCCCAATCGAACATCGGATCGTGGATTCGTCAATCCACGATCCACACCTACCTAATCCAATAGTCTATGTTTAAAATTTCAAGGCTATCCCCATCCAACGATCCCAGATGGTGCAGAAGCATTAAACAGCCCACTCGAGTACCCTATCACCTTTGCTCGTATAGACGGGACACCTCAAAAATTACGCTGACACACATCAGTCAATTGGACAATCAAAAGATTCTTTCCAGGTTTTTGAGGCACAAGAGGTATAGACGCCCCATCAACCTGAAGACACGTGTGTGAAACATTGTGAATTCAAAAGGATGAGGATCGCCCAAGTGGTCCCCAAGTAAATGAACTCAACTTCTGGGAAACGAATCGGGATATTTGGATTTGATCCAGGAGAGTAAGGCAAGTCTCCACCATGCAAACACGGATGAAGACTTGGGGGGTAAATGTTATCCCTATTTTTCCCCCAGGACATGTGGGATGACACAATGGGCCCATGGGCCCCCTCAAAGAGATCCGTGCCCATCCTTAGCCTTATGAACATGGAAGAAGAAAGTCTTGATAGCCCAATCGTCATTTTGCCCAACAACATCCGAGGGGCGTGACCATAACAAGGGAACCAGGACCAAGATGCAGGCTCAACTCATCTTCCCGGTCCCAACCTACCCGTATCCTCCGAATGTCAATAGAGGTGGCAGGCTCACTAGTCTAGGAATAGACCTTGTGGAGAATGAATCCATCCTGATGAGCGAACCAGGACTCCGGTAAATGAATCAGGATGTTAGTAAAGTAACCCGGACAAGACGTCGCAAATTTTATCTTCCCTGACGCTGACATGTCCCCAAGAAACACAGAAGTTGGTCTCCTCAATTAATCTGCAGAAGAGGTTACGCACGGAATGTACGCTATTCCTAGGAAACAGTATTGCCATTACTCTGACAGATCATGTCCCTAGGATCCCCTTAGAAGCCCACACAGATCAGTCTAAAACTACGCACCATTGGCAGCTGTAAGGCTTGGCCATGCCCAAACTGGCCCAATGGGCCCTGATTACTATGTTTTATTAAGCAACATTCTTTGTATTAAGGCTCCATTAGCGAGCATACTATGATTACATCCCTATTGGGCCCGGATGAGTCCGGCCCAAGCCCATTGCACCTGACTACCTATAAATAGGATCAGTTGTGCACTATAGCGGGATCCCAAATTTTCTCTTGTAAGCAATTACTCAGCTCAAACTTGCAGAAAACTTCATTGTCAAAAGCTCTCTAAAATCTAATACAAGAGACTCGTAGACTAAGGTTCATTAACGCCCCAACCACGTAAAATTTTTGTTTGTTTATCATTGATCCTTTCTTTCTAGCTCTTATTTCTCATTATATTTCTAGTTTCCGAAAAACTCGGTAAACAATATATAATTAAGGTACTTCTCTTTTGTTATTTAGTTGTTGTGGCAGCTGACACTTGTGGACACTCCTCTTTCATGATGAACTTATGTTTTTCACATTAATACAACATTAACATGAAATTATCACCATTTTAATTTGTGTTCGTTGAGTAAAGAAACAATAATAAAGAGGTTATTGATTGAAGATATTGGTTGCTGAAATAATAAACTAAATATATATAATATAATCAAATATAAATATCATGTTTCAGAATAGTAAATGTGATACATGAATGCAACAATTTCAAAACAACACATAAAAATAACTGTTACTAAACCACAATAAATTAACTTGACAATTAATGGACCTGCCTTAAGGTAGGCCAGACTAATTTCAAATTAATTTTGAAATAATCTCAAATTCATAAGTTGGAACTTAAAATCAACTATTTTCTTTTTCGACATATGAATAACCGTTAATTTGGCCAAGATGAACTAGTCTGCTCGAAAGCCTAATTTCATCTTAGTGAGTGTAACCCAGTATTTTAGATTAATGACTTAACTGAAGAGTGCGTCTTAGGGTCAATCAAACTTGAAATACATCGTTAAATCATTTTCTTTAATTAATAAGAAGTTAACCTTGAAAAATAACATAGTCAGAAACCTTCCTTAGGGGGATGCAAACAAAGGGGCCTCGAGACCCATTCCATGTCGCTTTGGTGTCAACTAATAATGGAGACTGTGGGAGTTATTGTCATATCTCTTTCTCCTACTCGCTATTTTAGAATATGTGTTTTCTCAAAATATCTTATGCTTTTTAATTAGGATAAAATTAATTTTAGAATTGTAAATGGCTTTAATTACCAGTCATACTGGATTAGGTTCATTAAACATATTAAATCAATTTTAAATTGACCCTAAAACTATTAGGTGAACCTAAATTACAATTAATGGCTTTTACATTATTAATAAATCACATTTATTAATCTTTGTTTATGGGTCTAATATAAAGAAAATGTCCACTAGGTGTGACTTACCAAGCTTAACTATTAAAATTAATTAATTATGTGTTTCCTTTTAATCACATTAAACATAAACAAATAATAAATTATGTTGATCCTATTTAAAACATGTTTCTAATCAAATATGGTGCATTCTTTAAATATAAACAGCGTGAGATTCATGTATGACATGTTGTATGCATGAACATGTTATCAATCATATTAATAAGCCTAGAATAAAACACACTTGGAATTTGACCGAGTCTCGAAGGATAATTACAACCCATAAAATAAATCTAATCTATTACGAAAAATGGGTCTTCAACTTATTGTCCATGTTTCATGAACTTCCATAACTTTTTCAAGATCCAATGAGTCAAACTCATTATTTAAAAATTATTAAAATCTAATTTTAACATGTATTTAAAAAATACCACAATTTTTAAAATTTATTTTAGAAATACCACTTTGTCATTATTTTTCTTAAAAATAATATTAGGCCAATATTAATTTCTAAATTTAACAATGGGCTTACTGGTATTTCAAAAATACCATTTGGGCTTATATTTTCTTCTAAATTTCCAATTGGGCAATGATATTTCAAAAACATCACTTTAGGCCGAAGCCCATAGCCCAGTGTATTTTGCAATAAGTAACATGAACCAACGTGGTAGCAGCCATGACTGCCATTTTCCAGTAGCGGCATGTTAGGCACTAAAGTCAAGCACATCTGGCTAATCCCAATCGGACCACGTCGCTCATGATATGGCCGACCACCCATGGCTTCATTGTCATGACAATGACGATGGACGTATGAAGGCATCATATGCAGCCAAGCTTCAAGCCAGCTTTAAAACGTCCATGGCCGAAGGTGGAAGTTGGGCGAGCACAAGGAGGATGACGATGCCAAGAGGCTACAGAAGAACAGAAAATTGTCGGATCGAGACTCTCTCGGTCTCGTACAAGGCGTCACTGCCGTAAAGCATCGTCGAGGTGACGAGAAGGCGGAGTGGTGGTGCCGTTGGGTGAAGACAGGAGGCTCCGTAGGTGGTTGTTGCTATTGCCGAAGAGGAAGTTCGGAAGCGCCGCAAGTGTGATGGGCAGGTGGTGGACTTCGTCGGAGGTGAAGAAGGAGACCAAGTTTGGTGGTCACCATTTCCGTTGAAGAAGAAACAAGACCGAGTCTCACGGCTCCATTTACGTAATTCACGACTAATACGTGATATTTAAAATTTATATATATCTTATATATAATATATATTATTTTAAGGAAAAACCGTTACGTAAATTTTTTAAATAATATATATAAAATATATATTTACGTTTATCTTTAATATATTAATCATATTAATATATATATATATATATAAATATAAATATGATGATGTAACAATGTTACTTGATTCTCAAGATGTTACTCTAAAATTACAAAATATACAACTAACGCAGAAGTCTTAAAAAATTGCAAAAATTAGATTGGCTCTTGCAAGAGCAAATAAAACTTTACTCATGCAGGAGCAGAAAAATACACCAAAGAATCATTAGATAGACTATATAATTAACGACGAATTTCAAATCCATTCATAAATATATATATATATATATATTTATCAATATATATCGAAAACACGCAAAAGAATCTTATACATCTATTAATATATATAAATACATGCTCTGGTACCAATTATTAGAAACATATGTTCCACAGTGAAATGCAATTTATGACACTAGTAGATTTCAAAAAATTTGTATATAAAATAATTTTATAAAAACGATGATGTGATTTATATATATTAATCTAATAGACAGATTTACCTCGTCCAGCCTATCAAGTATCATTGCTATCTTCTTGTATAATAAACGATTATCTTATCAAAGCGTACAACTCACACCAAAGTCTTCCAGATCATAGTCTAAGCACAACATGACGTGTGTGAGCATGTAGAGATTTAATAAGATAATCTAGATATCCATTGATATTCTCTACACATGAAATCAATGGAGTATAGGTAAATAGAAGAGTTAAAACAATTTCTTTTCTCTCTTTATTTTTCTCCATGGGAAAACTCTCTTTTTAGTGAGACCAAATATCATAATTTGAGAGAAATATAATAATATATATTTATATTAGTCATCAAGGGTTTTATTAATTAAAACAATTTTAATTAATTCAATTAAAATTAGATATTATCTATTGTTATATTTAAAATATATTAATTAAATTTAAGTTGATTCAAAATCTATCTAACAACCCACATAAAATATCTGATTTATTTCAAATCAGTTATCTAAGTTTAAATATGTTGACTGATGATTTAGCCAACGACACGGAGTCACTAAAACGATAAGAATTTATAAGCTGAATGCAAGAACTAAACAACACAAATGTTTTATAGTGGTTCGGCCCCAGAGATTGGTAATAACCTACGTCCACTTAGTGATTTTATGGATGTAAACCTTGAAACATGCGATCAGCAAACTAGGGTTCACTAAGTTTCACAAGCTCCATAGTGGAATACAAAAATCGTGTATAAAAGCACTCGTCCTCTCTTAATACCAAATTCTCCTCTTTAAATGAATCCCATGAATCCTATCTATAGGCTCAAGGATGTACATATGGGCCTATGGGCCATGTTTAAACTTTGTTACAAGCATATTTGAATAATAACAATTCATAATAGTTCCACATAAAGACGGTCAAATATCTTAGAAATATCTGACTTATAACTGTATTTGAACTCTGGCTTCGTTACTGAAATCAGACCTGGTCGCATATATCAACATATCTTCTGTCATACTGTTCAACATCTTTCTTGAATCCATCGAGCAGCTTGCTATCCTGATTGTTGGTTGACCAGAATATCATCACTAAACAATCACGTGCTATCCACGTTCACCCCAATCATGTCACGTCAGCAAGCAAATATTTTTTGGTTAAACATTTGCCCCTCAAGTTTATTTTAATGCGATCAACACTAAATAAACTTACTCAACCAGCAATTCATCCGACCTGTCACATCTGTCAGTATTTACTTTTTCAAAAAGGCAAGTAATCATGACATTTACAGTTTCCCAGAAACGTTTTGATGGTTATTAAGATTCCCCATGCATCGAAACCCTATTCCCATTATTACCTTCCATTACTTCCCCCGAGCAGTATAAATATAATCCTCTTCACCTTTTTTCATTTTTTACTCGAACCTTCTCTCTCTTCAAGAATACTCAAAAAAACCTTCATGAAACAAAAACCCAGAGACTCCAGGGCGATCTGAGACGTTTTCGAGCATCTCCGAGCAAAACTTTCGTGATTTCTCCCACAATCTGTACTCCAAGTATGTTTTCGAATCCATCCTCCTTTCTTTGTAGCAATTTTCATGTACTCTAATCCTGATTCATGAGCTTTTGTAACTGGGCTTCTACTGTTCTTGAGAATTTTTTCGGGTAATCGGGTTTATGGAAAATATACATCAAACAACTATGCTAGAATAGAAATTTTAGGTAATATATCATACAAAACAATGCTTAGAAGGAATATGGGGTATAGGTACACTGATTTCGAGTCCAAAATTGAAGTGAAAATTCAATTTTGAGTATTTTGGAAAAACTGAGGTTTTCCCGCTTGTTTTCGGAGTTGAAAAGTTTTTCCGAAAAAACTATTCACATTCAATTTTTGATTTGTTTTTCCAACCTGCTCGCATGTTCATTGTGTTTTTATCAGGATGCTGCTGGCCGTATAAAAGCTTAACTTTTATACACGAGCAACGTTATCCTTGCTTTTCTCTTTCTTCTATCTATTTGTCGTAGATTCTCACTTCTCCTTTGCTCTTCTCAGATATTCATGCATGATCCCTGGAGAGGTGAGAGACCAATAGACGATGACCTTCTTGCTTTGCTATTTGAGTATCAAGAATAGCCTTCTCTGCCTTTTTCTAAGCTTGCAGCCTCACACCGAAACCCTATGACCAGTCCTCTTTACAATCCGTCATAGAACCAATGGAACATGGGTTGTGTCAAACACATTGCTCGTAGAAAAAAGAAAACCACAATTCTCCTTCCAACCAGCCTGCAACCAATGCCGAGGGTTCGTCAAGCGATCCTCAACCTTTAAACTTTTCACCACCAGATATCTAGCCCAAAGCTCTTCCCCGTGATGGCCCTCGAGCAGAGGTAGACTAGTACATTTCCCCTCCTAGCATCATATCGACCAGGATGGTGGCAACATATCCCAAGAAGTACGGGCTTCCTGGGATTACTCTGTACAAACCTGCACCCAACTAGAGGGAAAATGTGCTCGGAGGCGCTTATAGCACCTGGTCGAGGTATCATATAGAAGCGGGGGCAATCTTGCCTGTGCACGACTTTTTCCGGGGGGTGGCCAATTATTTCGAGGTCGCCCCTTTCCAAATAACACCCAATGGATATAGAATACTTTCAGCACTCTATATCTTATATAATCATAAAAAATGGCCTGTGCCTACCCCTCATGAGATCAACTATCTTTTCGATCTCAAATCCAACCCCAATCAGAACAACACGGGGTTCTTCCATTTCTACCACCAAAAATCTGCTCGTACATTCCTGAGTGACATTACCTACAAGTCCAATGTAGGAAGGTACTTCCAAGAGTACTTCCTCACGACCGACTTGGTTGCAGACAACATGGCCTTCACACGAGGAGGTACACTTTTAATCTCTAATCGACATTTATCCAGTCATTTTTCATCTTTCCTTGTCCTTAGTTATTTTGTGTTGTATCTAGGTCCATGGCACCGACCAGACCCCACTCCAAAAAAGGAGATAAGAGCCACAACCTTGGCCAACATGATGAATATAGAAAAAAGCGTCAAGGAGCTGGTCGCGGAGAGCAACTTAAGGCTAGTCGGCCTTTTAAAACCTCACAAGAAAACCCTAAGCAGCAGCAGTATGTGTCACAACCCCAGAGGCGCCAACCAACAAGAGTGACCATTCGAGAACCTACCCCCAACACTCGAGCAGCTAATGCCCCTCCCCATCATGGGAGGGGAAAACAAAAACTACCAGAATATACTGGTCCCATACTCAAATCTTCCGATGAGAACAATATAGATTTCTCACTCTTAAATAAACTGCCTGTCCCTTATCATTTATTTGATATGGATGACAACTTTAAATTTACGACCAGTAGTTTTCGCTCGGACTTCTTCGAGGCAGATAGTGAGTGTACCAGTAGTTCTTTAGATAATGTAGCGACCAGTAATAATAGTTCGGGAATACTACTTAGAATTTATTTTTAGTTTGTTTCTTTATTGCGCCAAACTATTTCATGACATATCTGCTCGTTTGTTTTTGTTTTGTAGTCATGCCATCCCACGATGCCTTCGATATCTATGCTTCTGTAGACACTCTAGCGAGCAAGAAGAAGTCGAGCAGAAGAAACCCTGGAGAAGGTAGTATGGAACCTTCAAGTAAAATGGCTCGACCTGATGCCCCTCCAACTCCCATTCTTTCTAGATCAACTACACCTCCTTCTCCTCCTTGAACTGATCCCTTCATCGACCACACATGGAAATCTTTGGCTGCAGAATTGCTGAGCATTGCCTATAGCTCAACACACGACAAGCTGCAGAGATTGAGTAAGCACTGTCACAGTTAGGAAGCCTTCGCCTGTCTTCCTTCATTGAAACCCAGCCAGGTCCTTGGTCGTGGGTTCAATGAACTCCTCAGTGTAAGTTTCTTATGTATTGTGTTTTAGACGAACAACATTTCCTTTGATCAGCTCTAAAAGCTTCATTCTTTTACTGTTCACAGGGTATCTAGACCATGAATAACGGCTGGTGCCACGCTGAGGAAGTCGATGTAAAGCATGCCAAGGAGATCAAGGCATGGGAGGCCAAGGTTAAGGCAGCTGTCAAGGAGACCAAGGCATGGAAGGCCAAGGTCAAAGCAACTGAAGACAAAGTTGTCGTTTTAACTGAGGAGTTGAAGAAGAGCCAAGAAGATCTGGCCAAGGTTGTTGCTGCCAAGGAGAAGTTTAAGGAAGCCTCCAATAATAATTACAAGGAGGTAGCCAAGCTTACAGAGGATCTGGAGGCAAGCATGAAGGAAGCCACTGGTCTAGAGGAGCGAGTCAAGATGCTCGAGGAAAAAAACTCCCAAAACATGGAGACGTTCCGAGGAGCCACCTTCAACTACTTCTACATGTTTTGGAAGAACAATCCAGAGGCAAACTTTGACTACCTTCCTAAGCAGATAAAACAAGCCAAACTCGCCAAGTGTGCTGCTAGCCTAGAGGAGGAGAAAAATGCTCAAAATGCCTCAGATTCTCCTGAAATTTCCTCGGCGACAGGCATCGATGGTTCTAATGAAGAAGTCGGACCTTCAGTCAACCAACAGCCTCAGCAGGACCCCCCTTCAGCTGCACAGTAAACAATTTTTTTTATGTAAATAAAACACTTGAACAAACTGTTCGCAGTGTTAAGACAATTTGCTGCCTAAGGCAACTTTACTTTTCTTTTAATAGTTTTAATTACATCCGAGCAACAGTTGCTCGTGGTGTAAAGACATTTCATTGTGATATTATAATATATTTTCATTGCTACTATAACATCTACTCATATGATTGAACTTAGCATAACACTTTATTAAGATTTCACAAAATTAACTAATTTTTTTGAAAAATAGTCTAAGTGTCGTAGTATGCTTTCCCTTATTTTTCTCCTGTGTTTACATATGTTTATGTTGATATGCTTTGCTCGCTTAGTTTCTTATATTACCCCCAAGTGATCGAGGAGCTTAAGGTTCTTAGTCACTTGCCATGACCAATACATGTTCGAACATTACTACTCGTGTACTTATAAACGACCAATGATAATATAGCAAAACAACACACGTAATGAGCAAATACTTGTAATAAATACAATAATTGGCAGGAATAGCTGGCTGCACACAGTTCCTTTTATTTCTCATAATAAAACAGACAAGATTCGTGTCTGTACGAGTGGTCAAAAATTGACCTTACACTTATAAGCGACCAACCATCAAACTGGCCAACCCTTGTTCACAAAATTGTAAAAAGTACAATTAAGACAAGCCAATTCTTTAATACTTGCACATGTGTTCTCCATTCCAATAGTGAGGAACGAGATCTCTATTTAAGCGAGCAAGTTTGTATGTGCCTGGTTGAAGAATTTCTTCAATTTGATATGGATCTTCCCAATTTGGTCAGAGTGCTCCAGCAGCCTGATCGCGAGTGTTAAGAAAAACTCTTCTAAGTACCAAATCTCCCAAGTCAAATTTTCTTTTGCGTTCTTTAGAGTTAAAATATCGAGTGACCTTTTGTTGGTATGCTGCAACTCGAAGTTCAGCCTGCTCACGCCTTTCGTTGACCAAGTCCAAAGACTCCATTAATAACTGATTATTCGCACTCTGGTTGTATGTTAGCCTTCTATACGATGGTGGATCTAACTCAACTGGTAACACGACTTCATACCCATAGGCCAAGGAAAATGGTGTATGTCCTATTTTTGTTCGGTGAGATGTCCTGTACGACCAAAGTACTTCTTGCAATTGTTTTGGCCACGCCTCATTTGCTTCTTTGAGCCTTTTCTTCAGTGTGTCCTTCAAAGTTTTGTTAACAGCTTCAACCTGTTTGTTGGCTTGTGGATGAGCGACTGATGAAAATCTCTTTGCGATACCATGCCACTCGCAAAAATCGGTGAAAAGGTCACTGTCAAATTGTGTGCAATTACCTGAGATAATTTTTTTGGCAACCCATATTGGCATACAATGTTTTTGACAATGAAATCCAATACTTTCTTGGTCGTGATTGTTGCGAGTGGCTCAGCTTTAGCCCAGTTAGTAAAGTAGTCGACAACAACTACTGCATACTTGCCATTTCTTTTTCCTGTAGGCAAAGATCCAATTAGGTCAATTCCCCAAACCGCGAATGTCCATGGGCTTTGCATCTATTTGAGCTCATTTGGGGCTGTTCAAGGTATGTTGGAAAATCATTGGCATTTGTCACACTTTTTAGTGAATTCCATACAATCTTCGATCATTGTAGGCCAGAAATACCCTTGCCGAAGAATTTTCTTTAACAAACTTTTCCCTCGAGCGTCATCTCCACAGAAACCTTCATGTACTTCTTGCATCAATCTTTAGCCTTTTCCTTAGAGACACATCGTAATAAAGGCATTGAGTATCCTCGTCTATATAAGACTCCATCGATCAAAATAAACCAAGATGATTGCCTTTGAAGCATCCTCGCCTTATTCCTATCTGCTGACAACAATCCTTGTTCGAGATATTGTATGATAGGAGTCATCCATGTATCAGACACTTGTATTACTAGCGAGGATTCTTTCACTTGAATGCTTGGTACTAAGAAACGTTCGACCGGTACTATGCTCAAAGTATCAGCATCTTTGGCGCTTGCTAACTTGGCTAAGGCATCGGCGTTTGAATTCTGGTCGCGAGGTACTTGCTAGAGAGTATACTTCTCGAACTATGCTAGGAAATAATTCACCTTGTTTAGATAAGCAACCATCTTAAGAACCCTAGCCTGATATTCTCCAACAATCTGATTAACTACTAGTTGGGAGTCACTGTATATTTCTAGTGACTTTATGTTCATATCCTTGGCTGGTCTTAATCCTGCGAGGAGAGCCTCGTACTCAGCTTCATTGTTTGAGGTTGTAAAGTTGAATCTGATCGGGCAGTGATACCGATGCTCCTTGGGGGTGATTAAGATTAGCCCTACCGTCGAGTTGTGCTCGTTAGAGGACCTGTCTACGAACAGTTTCTAGGCAGGGGTTTTATTTTGATCATCGATCTCTATTATCGGTTCATTGGCAGGGAGTCCGGGGAATTCAGCGATGAAATCTGCCAAGGCTTGGCCCTTTATGGCTACTCATGGTGCATATGAAATTTCAAATTGCCCAACTCAACCGCCCATTTAAATAGTCGACCAATGACTTCTTGTTTTTGTATGACTTGCCGTAGTTGCTGGTCGGTGAGCACTATTATGGGGTGAGCTTGAAAGTAGGGTCGTAGTTTTCTAGATGCCAGTATCAAGCAGTAAGCCATTTTTTCTATAGGCAGATATCATCATTCTTCTCCCACTAGCCTTTTGCTTATGTAGTATACTGATTTTTGAATGTTGTCTTCCTCTCTGATAAAAATAGCACTAGCAGCATACTCTATTATGGCTAAGTAGATGTATAAAGTCTCACCTTCGACCGACTTGGACAAAATGGACGGTTGCAACATGTGGGCTTTGAATGCCTGAAAAACTTGCTTGCATTCCTCTGTCCATTCAAAAATTTTGATTCCTCTGATTAGATTAAAAAACAGGACACACTTGTCCGTAGACTTAGATATGAATCTACACAAGGCAGTAATTCTTTCTGTCAGGATTTGCACATCTTTGACTTTGGCTGGTGACTGCATCTCTATCAGTGCTCGAATCCTTTTGGGATTGGCTTTGATTCCTCACGAGTTTACTATGAATCCTAAAAAATTTCTTGATCCAACACCAAATGAACACTTTAGAGGATTTAGCTTCATTTGACCTATGTTCGGGATGTTGAAGCATTCCTGTATGTCCTTGATGTGTTCACTGAACCTTTTTTACTTGATTAGCATATCGTCGACGTAGGCCTCCATGTTGTTGCCGATCAACTCTTTGAACATGTATTTGACTAGTCGCTAGTAAGTCACACCAGCGTTTTTCAAACCAAATGGGCATTGCTTTGTAGCAGTAAAGTCATGTATCTATTCGGAAGCTAGTGTGATCTTCATCAAGTGGATGCATACTAATTTGATTATAACTGGAATACGCATCCATGAATGATAAAACATCAAATCCTGATGTAACATCGACTAGCTAGTCGATTCTGGAAGTGGGAAACAATCCTTCGAGCAGGATTTATTTATTTAGGTTTGTGAAATCCACCCACGTCCTCCACTTACTATTTAGCTTGGGAACTAGTACATGATTAGAGACCCATGATGGATAAAACGCTACCCTGATGAATCCATTTTCCTTCAGCTTCTCAACTTCTTCTTTTAGGGTTTTAGATCTATCTTTGTCGAGCAGTCTCCTTTTTTGTTATACTGGTGGATGATTTCTGTCTATATTTAAGATATGGTTGATCACTGCTGGGTTTATCCCAACCATATCTTTATATGACCATGAAAAGACCTCCTGGTGCCTCCTCAAAAAATCCACCACTTTGTTTCTTTTATAGTTGTCTCTAAGTTTTTACCGACTTTCACAACCCTGGTTGAATCTTTCTCTTCTAATTAGACCTCCTCGAGGTCCTCCACAGGCCCAATGCTTTCTTCAAAATCCCCAAAGCGAGGATCCAAATCCTTATCCTCACTTTGGGTAACGCCCTATTTGGTGACTTGTTCACCTGATCGGGCATGCGTCTCATTTACCTCTAGCAACCTTTTTTTGGATATGCTTCCCGATCTACCTCTTCTTGCCTTTGTGATGGAGGAATTATAGCATTCTCTAGCTTCTCGCTGGTTTCCCAACACGCACCAACTCCTGCATCGGTTGGAAACTTCATGGCCAGATGCCTATGGCTCGCAGATCGACGAGTATGGGCCTTCCGATCACAACATTCTATGTGGATGGAAAATCAACTACTCTAAAAGTAGCGAGCAATGTCCTGTTCACACATGCAGTTCTTACTATGACTGGGAGTCTGATTAACCCTGTTGTTGCTAGCCCTTCGCCAGAAAAACCATAGATGGTTTGGTTGCATGGCTCTAAATCTTGCACTGATAATTTCATTCTTTCCAGTGAAGACTTGTACAAAATTTTGACCGAGCTTCCTGTATCTACCAACACTCGTTTTACCATCTTGTTGGCAATTTGTACATCCACGACCAGAGGATCTGAGTGGGGAAATTGGACATGTTGTGAGTCCAGCTTGGAGAAAGTTATCAACTCTTCCTCTGTTCGAGCTTTTTTGTGAGTTCGCTCCTCGATGTTTAGCATTTCGATGTCCTGGTCATGACGTAGGGTTCTGGCATATCTCTCCCTTGCCTTACCGCTGTCACCTGATATATGTGGTCCTTCGCAAATGGTCAACAATGTACCAGCGATAGGAGCTGGCTGTAGAGGAGGCGAGCGTTGGCATACAGGTGCCTGCTCGTTGCCTCTGTGAGACTCCTGCTGAGAACTATCCCCTGCTCGTACATATCTCCTTAGATGTCCTTGTCTTATAAGGAACTTGATCTCGTCCTTGAGCTGGTTACACTCGTTGGTATCATGGCTATAGTCGTTGTGAAAACAACAAAAGTTGGTCATATCCCTTTTGGATATTTCTTTCTTGATCGGGGCTAGTCGCTTGGGAACGGTGGTATGACTGGCTTGATACACTTCAGCTTAGCTATCGACCAAAGTAGTGTAATTGGTGAACCTCGGTTCATATTTTTTTTGTCTGGGGCGCTTGCTATCAGATGTCACTGGTGTGTTTTTCGCGCTTTTTCCCCTATTCTTACTGTTAGCTTTGTCGTTGCTGTTGGGTTCACCAGACCCATTGGCGGCTTTGATTGAGTCTTCTTTCTTACTTTGGTTGTCCTTTGGGGACTTTCCTTCATTGGCTATGGCCTCTTCTAGTTTGATATATTTGTCTGCTCGATCTAGAAATCCTTGAGTGCTCTTGACTCCATTCTTTCGTAGACTACTCTAGAGAGGAGAATGGCGTCGCAGTCGAGCTGTGATTTCCATAATTTTTCCCTCATCTCCAACAGTTTTGGCACAAGCAGCCACTCGAATAAACCACTGGATATACTCCTTGAGAGTTTTTCCTTCCTTTTGTCGAATGTCAACCAGCTGATTGGCCTCTGTTGGATGTATTCAATAAGCATAAATCTGCTTGTAAAACTCCTTCACGAACATCTCCCAGGATACTATACTGGCTAGAGGGAATTTGAAATACCATTCCTGAGCTGATTCAGACAAAGTGGCAGGAAAAATCTTGCAACGAGCATCTTTAGACACATTCTGAATGTCCATTCGTATCTCAAACTTGTTCACGTGAGATACTGGATCTTCTCCTCCTATGAAGTTGGGTAGAACTAGCATTTTTAATTTGCTCGGGATCTCTGCCATAACAATTCTATTAACGAATGGGGTGCCCATCCTAAGATCAAACTCTATGTGGGACATTTTATTCCCAACTAGCTACTGCACGACCTGATTCAAGGCATCTATCTTAGCTGTACAACATCTGGTATTGCTGGAGCGGCTGGTGCTGGGGGGAAGTATTCATCATGTCTTTCTCTTCAGTTATTGAGCACATCCCTCAGATGTTCATCCCTATGTCTCTGCTCACTTGTACCTAGTCTGTCAAAGACATTGGGTTGCTTAGGCTGTCCCCGAGCATCTTGGCTCGTCGCTCAGTTCACCATTGGTGAAGGATTTTGATGTCTGCCTCTTTCCTCCTGCTGCTGACCATTGTTCCTCCTACTAGAGTCCGCCTCATTATAATCATGGCCATCTCTGAATTGCGACCTGCTATACGCATTGTTCCCCTCTCTTCTTCCTGGTCTGTCTCAATAAACAGGTGGGAGCCTGCGTTGGGCATTAGCTCCTTTGAAATTACTATGTTGTGGGGGATCCCGGACTGCAGAGCCTGAGTCCACTTGCCTTTTGCTTCCCAAGGGACGTTGTCCCCTACAAGGGGGGTTCTGTTCCCCAACTGCCTAGCGTCTAGGGCTTTTGGGACACTGCTCGGCCCTATTCTACCTGTGCTGTTGAACGTTATCCCGATTTGATCGAGAGGGTGGTTGCTGCTTGCTTTTTTTGTAAGGATTTTGGGTTGGTCTTTCTTGCTGAGCAGCAGAAGGTTTCTCTAGTCTTTGAGGACTCCTTGGGTGTGGTGGATTGTGATGATATTGGGGATGCTCTGACTGTGGATTTTGTTGAGGGTGAGAGTTTGGTGGTTGATCTGGTTGAGAGGCCAGTGCAGGATGTCCTCGAGCCAACTAAATGGCTGCTTCTAATGATGACGTGGTGTCTCTCTGCCAATGGTCCATGTCAGTTTTCTGCTCATTAAGTTCTCGGCACTGTCGGTCAATCTCCATTTGCTGTAGCACCATCATTTCAGCCACATTCTGTTGATTAGCTTTCAAATTAGCTAATTCCTATTGCAATACTATCAAAGTTGTTCGCAGAGTTTCAGCATCCATCTCATCTTCCAGTTCCACCCGTGGCTCGTCCTCCGCCACATTTTTTGGAGGAGGTTGATTTGGTACACTCTTAGATGTCTGCCCCGTCTGTCCCGCTTTCCTGGAGGTTTTCACCACTATATATCCTGATGTTCTTGAGTTCAGCTCTCAATGAAAGCACCAAAATGTTGAGTGATGATTTAGCTAACGACACGAAGTCACTAAAATGATAAGAATTTCTAAGTTGAGTGCAAGAACTAAACGACACAAATGTTTTATAGTGATTCGGCCCCAGAGATTGGTAATAACCTATGTCCACTTAGTGATTTTATTGATGTAAACCTTGAAACCTGTGATCAACAAACTAGGGTTCACTAAGTTTCACAAGCTCCAAAGTAGAATACAAAAATCATGTATAAAACACTCGTCCTCTCTGAATACCAAATTCCTCCCCTTTAAATGAATCCCATGATTCCTATCTTTAGGCTCAAGGATGTACATATGGGTCGTGTTTAAACTTTATCACAAGCATATTTGAATAATAACAAAATTCATAATAGTTCCACATAAAGAGAGTCAAATATCATAGAAATATCCGACTTATAACTGTATTTGAACTCTGGCTTCGTTACTACGATTATACCTGGTCGCATATATCAACATATCTTATGTCATACTGTTCAACATCTTTCTTGAATCCATCGAGCAGCTTGCTATCCTGGTCGTTGGTCGACCAGACTATCATCACTAAACAATCACGTGATATCCATGTGCACCCCGATCATGCCACGTCAGCAAGCAAATATTTTTAGGTTAAAAAAAATTTATATTTAAATATTAAATTAATTTCAGACACTAATTTAAAATATGATGACATAATTAATTCAAAATTAATTATTTTATTTAATTAATTAATAATTACGAAAATTACAATTAATTAAATAATAAAAATATTTTCCATAATTATCTCATAATTACGAATTTGCCCAAAAATTAATTTTCTTGACAAATATACTCATACTAGTTCTATTATTTCTCTTACCATGTACAATGCTTATAGAGTCGATCTGAGAATCTATGTGTTAGGAGTTTGTCCTAAAAGCATGTAAAAGACATTTATCATTTCAATGAATAAATAAATACAATGGTCTATTATTGTTATATTTAGATTATTTAAATTATTGTTTGAATAATTTCTTTGTAAATATCAGAAAAATTCCATATTCATTATTGAGAATGTGATCTTGTATTAGTACGAGAGAATTAAGATCACGTGAATGAATAAAAATAGTCAACAACAAATTGAAGTTATGGAATTCTTTAATTAGGGTTGTAAGTACGATTTACTAAGTATCATGTTGATACAAATAATCTAGATTCGGATTATTGATGTGGTAAGACATCTCGGTAAATGTGCTTTATATAATATGAAAGTCTTTATCCAAAAACCATTTAATAATACAGATTTGTAATTCATATCATAACTAATGATCATTTATAGATCAACCTAAATCTTGAGTGTTCATGAACTCCTGTTTATGTTTATTAAATCTTTTGATTCATTCGTTAAGGTCTCTTCATAGATTGAAACTAATGACTTTTGTTTTGGAGATTTAATATCATGGATGGCTGGGAACATGTATCAACAATACGAAATCTAATCTTTCCTAACGGATCGTATATTGGTTCCCTTAAGGGTTAATTCTGGAACTGAATGATTTTGAGCTCAAATCTATAATTAGATTATAGATTAATTATTCACTAGTGAATTAATGGTACTTAAGGAATAAGAAGTAAATTACAAAAGTAAAATGGTAATTCTTCCATTCTAATTTATGAACTAATTAATTAGAGGGTTGAACTATTGTAAGATGATTATATCAATGGACAACTTAAAATAAGATTTCTGTAAAAGTATATCTATAACATAAAGAGTTCAATTATGAATTTATAGTGCAGAAATATAAGAATTAATAAATGAACTATTATGATTAAAGAGTTTAATTATTTAGTTTTAATTTATTGGAGCTTAATGTTATAGGTCCATGGTCCCCGAAATGGCTCAAACAAAGATAAATACAAAAATGGGCAAAATGACTTATTGTATAATTATGTGTAATTAATTAATTATTTGATTTAACAAAAATATAATTTATTTTGAATTAATTTATTTTTTGGGAATTTTGGTATTTAAATAATGATGAAAACTTGGGAAAATCGCATGCCCTGCCTGGCATGGGTTGGGCGTGTAGCACAGTGCATAGACACTGTGCTACACGCACAAGAAGATTCCAGAAGAATCTTGGTTCAACAATTTAGTTATTTAAATATTAAATAAATAATGAAATATTTTAATATGATTAAAATATTATTATTTAAACAAAAATCTGATAGCTGATTAGTTGTTGTAAATTGTTTAAAATAACTAATATTATTTATTTTAATATATATTGGATATATTAAATATAAGAGATTAGTTTTTTCAGAGCGATACTTTTCAGAGATAAAAAATATATCTTGAATCTCCCTGAGAGAAATAGAACAGTGCTACAAGCATAGGTCACTGTTCTTCACAAATTTAGGTCCAAACTTTATCAGATTTCATGTGTTGAGAACATCTAATAAATAGATTTTGCCTATTGTTTTGTATAACAAGCCCACACTTGTTCTTTGTGTGTTGAGAACATTTTTTAAGATCTTGGTGTGAGATCTCAAGGATTTTTCCGTATAAAAAGATAGCAGCAAGGAGGGACTTGAGGTAATTTTTCCATTCATCTCTTTTATTCAATATATATATATATGTGAAGAAGTAGATCTAGAAATCTTGTGGGATTAAATTAACAATTTTGATTGTTGTTCCGCTCCGTATAATCTCTGATTTGATCTATAAAAGCCAACAAATGGTACCAGAGCCATGTTCACATTTATATATATATATTGAATCTGTGTGGGTTTAGTTTTATACATTTATTTATTTATGATGAATGAATGGATGGCGTAATATGATTGAATGCATGGGAATGTTGAATTGTTAATTGTATGGTGTTTTTGGGTTAGGATTTGTTTAGGATTAGATCATTGTGTATGCCATTAAGGGGCATAGGATTTATGTAATTTTATTTGGTTTTTGAAATCATAAAATTGTAATACCCATCACACAAAGTCAAAACGGAGCTCGGATTCAGAATTCAGCCACCGTTTCTCCGAGGCCATCCTCCGAGCCGCTACTGGGGACACCGTACGGACCGTACGAATTCGTTCGTACGGTTCTGTACAGTGGGCCCCGACAGCACATTTCAGTGCCACGTGTCCCCGTCTTACTAGTCCAGATTTTTTTTTTATTTTTCTAAAATTAATCTGTTATTTTTTTTTTGAAATTTTAAAATGTTAAATATCCTATTTGTTAGAAATTTGATATTTAAATAATGAGATATTTTTGTTATCATAACAAATTTTTTTTTAATATCTTATTTAAAAAATTTTATTTTTCAAAATAACAGATTTTAATTAAATTTATTTATGTTTTTTTAATTAAAAGTTGTTTTAATTAGTGAAAAATAAAATTATGATTATTTAAAAGTTTTGTTTTAATTAATCAAGATAATTAGAAAATTGTTTTCTTATTATTATTCTGGACCAACGACACATATCCTACCGAAAGTAAAGTGAAGAAGCTCGATGGAGATCTAGGCAGTTTTTATTTATTTTAATTTTATAAAGAGGTTTTAAAATTAGAAATACCTAAAATGCACCCGGTTCAACATTTATTGCTTATTTATTTAAATAATTGATTTCATGTGATTGGTAATATGTTTATGCATTTTGTGCCATACATAAAAACGCACACAGTTATTATCATGCATCTCATTGGCAGAAACATGATTATTAGGATTGTCCTATATGTTTATATGATTTGTTTTGCGAAACCAATTGCATATAAATTATTTAGTTTTATTTTTTGAAAACTTGGTAAAATATCACACCATTTAAGTCTTTATGACTTAATTTCTTTAAACCGACTTTATTTTAAAATTGTTTTTAAGTAAAGTTTAGATGAATATAATTGGTAATTTAAAATTGGATTGGACCTAGAAACATGCTTTCTTACCAATTTTAATTATGTTCATAAAGTTTAAAGAATCTATAATTAATTTGGAATTAATTAAGTGAAAAAACACTTATTTCAAAATAGTGAGTGGGAGAGGGTTGATAACTCAACATAACCCGTGGTCTCCATTATTAATATAACACTGTGAGATATGAATAGCGCCTCGTGACGGCTTTGTTTCCGTCTCCCTAAGGAAGGTGTCTAGACGTGTCAATAGCAATGTTATATTTCTTACAAAGATAGGAACTAATGATGTATTTTAGGTTTGACCGACCCTAAGGCGGCATGCCCTAAGTTAAGTCATGAGCTCCGAAATAAAAGGTTACACTCACAAAGTTATGATTATGCTTTTGCAGTGGATAATCATAACTTGACCAAACTAAGCGGTACTTTAATGTTTAAAAGAGAAAATAATGAGTTATTTTAAGTTTTAAACAATAAGAATAAGAATGTCTTATAAATTCTCTAAGATTAATTTGATTGACCCTAATGCGGCACTTTAATTGTTAGAAAGTTTTATCGTGGAAATTAAACTTTATTTTATGTGTTTTAATTGTGCTCATGCATCACGTTTAATTTCTGATACTTTGATATTTATTTTTCTAAATATAATAATATTTGTATTTTTTATTTTATTCAGAAAATGTCTGTCTCTGGTAATCCAATCACTGCTTTAATCACACAAGAAAAATTAACTGGTGATAACTTCACAAAATAGAAATCAAATATGAATCTGTTGTTGGTTAGCGAAAACCACAAGTTTGTCCTAAATAAGGAATGTCCTAAAGAACCTGGCATCACTGCCCCGAAACATATTCGGGACAAATATGATGCATGGATTCAATCCAATAACAAAGCTAAGTGTTATATGCTTGTAAGCATGAGTGATGTCTTACGAATAAAGCATGGATCCATGGAAACTACTTTTGAGATACTAGAATATCTTAAGGAAATGTTTGGGTGTCCATCTGATCAAAGTTGTCATGAGGCTAATAGAACCTACATGAATTCTAAGATGAAGACGGGTCAATCTGTGCATGAACATGTCTTGAACATGATCAGTGTACTCCATGAAGCTGAGGCGCACAAAGCAGTCATGGATGAAAAGACACAAGTAAGCATTATACTTGAGTCTTTAACTCCTGCTTTTTTTACATTCACAACAAATTATGTCATGAACAAATTAGAATTTAACATGACACAATTGTTGAATGAATTACAAACTTTTGAGTCTTTGAACAAGACAATCTCAAGTTAGGCTGAAGCAAATGTTGTTGAAACCAAACCATCTTCTTCTAAGAAGAAAAGGAAAAACAATAACAATGACTGCAAACCTAAAAAGGTACCCGAAAAAGACAAAGAAGTCATCCAAGGCACCCGAGAAAACAAAGAACAATGACCCCAAAAAAAAGGCACCCAAAGGAAAGTGTTTCCATTGTAATGTCGACAGTCATTGGAAGAGAAACTGTCAAAAGTATCTCGTCGAGCTGAAAGAGAAAAAGAAAGGCAAATTAGATTTGTTTGTACTCAAAGCTTGTATGGTGGAACATGATAAATCATCATGGATAGTTGATTCTAGTTCCACTAACTATGTTTGTTCTTGTTTGCAGATGCTTGAGTCTGTAAAGCAGATGGAGAAAGGAGAGATGACTATGAGAGTGGGAAGTGGAGCACTTGTTTCAGCTAAAGCATGTGGAACAGTTCATTTACATTTTAATAACAATTTTCCAGTTTTGAATAATGTTCTCTTTATTCCTGAAATTACTAGAAACATTATTTCTTTATCTTTGTTACATGAACAAAATTTTGGCATTTCTTTTTATAATAAAGTGATTTTTATTTCAAAGAATGGGAACAATATTTGTCATGCAAAATGAAAGGACAGATTGTACATGCTTAATCCAATTGAAAAAAAGCTTAATAATTATGAACTATTCAAAGTAGCTAATCCCCAAAGTAACAAAAGATAAAAGGTTTCTAAAGAAAATGACACGTATCTTTGGCACTTAAGATTAGGTCATATTAGATTAGATAGGATAAACCGATTAACTAAAGATGGACCTCTGAGGGAACTAACAGTTGGAACCCTACCGATTTGTGAATCCTGTTTAGAAGGAAAATTGACAAAACGACCTTTCACTTCAAAGGGAAATAGAGCCAAAGAACCACTAGAGCTTATACATAGTGATGTATGTGGTCCAATTAACATTCAAGCTCAAGGTGGTTATGAATATTTTGTCACATTTACTGATGACAATTCTAGATATGGTCATGTCTACCTAATGCTTAAGAAGTCATAAACTTTTGATATGTTTAAAGACTTCAACGACTTAGCTGAGACGCAATTAGGTAAATCTTTAAAGACACTCCGATCTGACTATGGTGGTGAATATTTGGATTATGAATTAAAATATTTCTTGTTGGAGCATGGTATTCTATCCTAACTCAAAACAACTGGAATACCACAACAAAATGGAGTTTCAGAGAGAAGAAACCGGACCTTGTTGGACATGGTCAGGTCTATGATAAGCTACTCTTCACTTTCCTTATCGTTTTGGGGATATGCACTTCAAACAGCTAATTACATTTTGAATGTAGTTCTGTCCAAAGCTGTGACAAAGACACCACTAGAATTATGGAATGGAAATAAACCTAGTTTATGACATTTCCATATTTGGGGTTGTCCTGCTCATGTGCTAAGACCTAAATCTGGAAAACTGGATTCAAGGTCTGAAGTGTGTATATTTGTGGGCTATGCTCTAGAAACAAGAGGCGGATATTTCTATAGTCCAAGTGATCAAAAGGTATTTGTTTCAACGAATGCAACCTTTTTAGAACACGACTATATGAATCATTTTAAACCTCAGAGCAAAGTAGTTTTACAGGAACTAATAACAGATAAAATTTCATCTCCATCTTCTTCATCAGTTAATGATAAAACAACCAAAGAAACCACAATTCCTGAAAAGGAAAAACCAGTGCAACGTAGTAGTGGGAGGATTGTGAGACAACCTATTCGCTACGAACATGAGGCACGCGTTCTTGTATCAGATACTAAAAAGGACGATCCATTGAATTTTAAAGAAGCAATGGAAGACCCTGATGTTGATAAATGGCAAGCTTCCATGAATCAAGAAATGGAATCAATGTATTCCAATTCTATCTGGGAACTTGTAGATCTGCCTCACAATGTTAAAGCCATTGGATGTAAATGGATCTACAAGAAGAAAATGGGTGCAGATGGAAAGATAGAGACTTATAAAGCAAGGCTTGTGGCCAAAGGCTCCACACACAGAGAGGGTGTAGATTATGAAGAAACATTTTCTCCTGTAGCCATGCTTAAGTCCATTTGCATACTTTTATCCGTAGGTGCCATCTATGTTTACAAGATCTGGCAAATGGACGTCAAGACAACCTTTCTAAATGGCCAACTTGATGAAACCATATATATGGAACAACCCGAAGGGTTTATTAAGAAGGATCAAGATAAAAAGGTATGCAAGTTGTTGAAATCCATATATGGATTGAAACAAGCATCAAGATCTTGGAACTTAACTTTTGATGAAACTATCAAAACATATGGCTTCGAACAAAATGTTGACGAAGCATGTGTTTATAAATAAATCAAAGGGAAAGTTGTGGTTTTCTTAGTTCCTTATGTTGATGATATCCTACTCATTGGGAATGATGTAGAGACATTATCAAATGTAAAGAAATGGTTGGCTGATAAATTCCAAATGAAAGATTTGCGAGAAGCGAGCTATGTTCTAGGCATTAAAATTCTAAGAGATAGAAAGAACAAGCTCTTGGCACTTTCACAAGAAAATTATATTGATAAAGGGCTTGAAAGATTCTCTATGAAAAATTCCAAAAAGGGTCAATTGCCGACGAGACATGGAATTACTCTTTGCAAAGATCAGTGCCCAAAGACACCACTAGAGCAAGAGGACATGAGAAAGTATCCCTATGCATCAGCTGTAGGGAGCCTAATGTATGCAATGTTATGTACTAGACCTGACATATGTTATGCAGTAGGGATTGTCAGTCGTTATCAGTCAAATCCAGGTTTGGAACACTGGATTGCGGTGAAACATATTCTCAAGTATCTCAGGAGAACGAGAAACTATATGCTAGTATATTCGGGTAGTGACCTTGAAACTACTGGATACACTAACTCAGATTTTCAATCAGAAAAAGATAGTAGAAAATCTATATGCTAGTATATTCGGGTAGTGACCTTGAAACTACTGGATACACTGACTGGGATTTTCAATCAGACAAAGATAGTAGAAAATCTACTTCTGGGTCAGTATTCACTCTTGGTGGTGGAGCAGTTGTCTGGAGGAGCATTAAGAAATCCAGTATAGTTGATTCAACCATGGAAGCTGAATACATAGCAGCTTGTGAAGCAGCTAAAGAAGCAGTTTGGTTGAAAAAGTTCTACACGGATCTGGAAGTGGTTCCAGAAGTGGAGAAACCACTTGTTCTTTACTGTGACAACAGTGGAGCAGTGGCTAATTCTAAAGAACCAAGAAGCCATAAGAGGGGAAAGCATATAGAGTGCAAATACCACGTAGTCAAAGAAATCGCACATAGAGGAGATGTGTCCATTATGAAAATGGCATCACAACACAACCTGGCAGACCCGTTTACGAAGATGCTTCCTGCAAATTAATTCGAGGGTCATGTACGTAATATGGGATTGAGAGAAATGCTTTAAGTACAAGTGGGAGATTGTTAGGAGTATGTCCTAAAAGCATGTAAAAGAAATTTATTATTTCAATGAATAAATAAATACAATGGTCTATTATTGTTATATTTAGATTATTTAAATTATTGTTTGAATAATTTCTTTGTAAATATCAGAAAAATTCCATATTCATTATTGAGAATGTGATCTTGTATTAGTACGAGCGAATTAAGATCACATGAATGAATAAAAATAGTCAAAAACAAATTGAAGTTATGGAATTCTTTAATTAGGGTTGTAAGTACGATTTATTGAGTATCATGTTGATACAAATAATCTAGATTCAGATTATTGATGTGGTAAGACATCTCGGTAAAGGTGCTTTATATAATATGATTATATATGACAAGGACCGATATGAATAAAAGTCTTTATTCAAAAACCATTTAATAAGAAAGATTTGTAATTCATATCATAACTGATGATCATTTATAGTTAAACCTAAATCTTGAGTGTTCATGAACTCCTGTTTATGTTTATTAAATCTTTTGATTCATTCGTTATAGTCTCTTCATAGATTGAGGCTAATGACTTTTGTTTTGGAGATTTAATATCATGGATGGCTGGGAACATGTATCAACAATACAGAATCTAATCTTTCCTAACAGATTGTATATTGGTTCCCTTAAGGGTTAATTCTGGAACTGAATTATTTTGAGCTCAAATCTATAATTAGATTATAGATCAATTATTCACTAGTGAATTAACGGTATTTAAGGAATAAGAAGTAAATTAGAAAGGTAAAATGGTAATTCTTCCATTCTAATTTATGAACTAATTAATTAGAGGGTTGAACTATTGTAAGATGGTTACATCAATGGACAACTTAAAATAAGATTTCTGTAAAAGTATATCTATAGCATAAAGAGCTCAATTGTGAATTTATAGTGGAGAAATATAAGAATTAATAAATGAACTATCATGATTAAAGAGTTTAATTATTTAATTTTAATTTATTGGAGCTTAATGTTATAGGTCCATGGTCCCCGAAACAACCACTACACCAAATACCTCTTTCTATAATACATAATTATAAGCTAATTGGAAAAGTATTATAATAGGTAAGCTAAAAATTAGAAATCGGTAAAGTAAATTTTAAAATGGAGGGAAACAAGAAAAATGGTTGGGTACTTTTGGGTAGACCGCTCAATTAATGTAATAGCTTTTCTTTTAGAAAATGTAAAAGGCAAAGGCATTATTTTCTCAACTGATTCCTCTTCTGCTCCGCTGCAAGAGCTGCTCCGAAAGCTCCACCTCTATTGCTCGCCACTTTGGTTGATTTTGCTCTCACCCTCAGGCGCACACCGTAATCTCTCACCCTCTCTCACTCTTCCTCACTTCGGTGAGCTGCTACTGTCGCTGAACACACCGGAACCTCGCGATTGTCGTCGTCCTGCTCCCTCTCTGTGTATCTATTCCGCTGACTAGAAGAAAGAATCCAAGCAAGAGTACTCATGCCTCCATTTATCTTGGTGATCAGTTATATATATATATATATTTTAAATCTCAATTAAATATCGTATAATCAATCTATTGGAGCGGCCATTCTCTAACTCCTCTATTACTCTTTCTCTTTCTCCTACATGTCTCTTCCATTAATCTTCTCTCCTTTTCTTCAACTTTAGAGGCTTTAAGCTTTAAAAGTTTCAAATAATATCATTTGTTTCGGATTGGGGCTTAGGGCATCATTTTTTTCTTAGCACACATAAAGAAAAGAAGAAGGAGGCTCGGCGGGCTGCTCCATTTCAAACCTAGCTAGGCAGCATGGAGGTGCAGGTATCCATCTCTGTTGTTCTTTCTCAATCTCTCACTCCTTCTAACCCTCACTCTTTGCTTGACACTGCTTGCAGGTATAGTGGCATAGTGAATAATTGGGTCAATGGTTAACGTGGCTCTCAAGTTGTGGGGTAACTTATCTCTCTTCCTCACTCCAATTATTGTTAGGTTTTTGGGTTTGATAGTTCTTCTGAGTTTGATTTTCATTTGGATTCTTATTTGAGGGAGGATGATCCTAGTATCATTTAAATCTTGAGATTAAACTTTTTTTGTTAGATATTTGCTTGATTTAGAAACTGTCGAATATAATCTTGATGATGTTTTGTGTTGTTCTCTTTCTTAAGTTTGCTAAGTATTGATGAATATTCCGAGGTTGTGCTCTTAAATGAGATTTTGGTTGGAATAGAGAGAGAGTCGAAGGTGGAAGAGGTTTTCAGTTGGATTCGTATTTGTTTTGGGTATCTTAATGATGTTATTTTTATATTAAGAATTGTTGATAGGCTACATCATATGATTTTGAACTTATTGCAGATTTGGTATATTATAAGATGACAAGGTCTCCTTTTTGAAGTCTTCGTATCTTTTATTGCTCTTTACATTTTTTAAAAATGGTTATTACTGAAGAAAAACTTTTATATATTGTTGCGGTGTTTGATATGAATGTGAGAAGTCAAATTAAGTGAATGAATGCCATTTCTATATCTATCATTTTAAAAAAAAAAAAAATTGCATCTATCTTTAAGTTAAGACATGATGCATGACAGGTTTTGACTTTCAAATACTTCATTTTGAATACGGAAGACAAGTTCATTAATTATTAGTATTATAACTTTATTTTGATATATTTCCAAATAGAAAAACGTGAAGAGTACTAATTAAAAAAATCAATTTTGCTTATAAAACCATATACACTTACATATTAAAACACATTCTCTATTAAACGTGGGTTTGTCATACCTATTTTTTGTTCTTCTTTTCATTGAAAATTAAAGCTTTTATTTGGGTTGGTTTGTTGATATTGATTCTGGGTTGTATCAGAAAAACTGTAAAAATATATATAATAGCATTGATATGTATAATTTGTATGGTTTTGTTTTAGTATTTCTTTCCATTTGTTTATTTAGTTAAGGGAAAATGAAAGTTGGGAGATGTAATAATCATCATTATTAATGATAAATTTCGGTCAATACATTATATTTGGTGGTCGTTTTACTGATATTCTACTGATCTATATGTTTATAACTTTAATAAAGATGAATAATATATAAAATGCATATAAATTAAGTTGGCTTATAAATTGTATCCATCCTCTACTGTCGTCAAATGTCCCCCCCCCCCCCCACAAAAAAAATAGTTTATCATTATCCTTTTGGAAGTTTGATTTTCACATAACATATACACATTGCAGTTTAAAAATGAGAAGTTTTAGCAACATTTCAATCAAGTTTGTTTGGGCACCCCTCTAATTTATTTAGTGCTCTACTCGTTCCACTATGGACTATTTCCAGTATCTAGTTGAGCACCATCTTGATATCTTTGCACTATGAATCAAATGTGATATTATATCATTAAAGAATCAAGAATTAGAAAGATCTCAAGAGCACCATTAAGTATATTTATCTTAGGATTTTACTTGATAAGATGAGTGAAAAATCTAGTAAAATATTGTTGGTAATTTCCACAACCACCATTACTCATGTACAACTGCAGTGGTAACCATAAGCTCATCTTATCAACATTGTTGACCCTGATTTTGGTCAACTGACACGGAGTCAAAATACGCTTGGCGTGGATGAATGCGTTGAAAAGAACGTGATGACGAAAATAATAAGAACACGATATTTTATAGTGGTTCGGCCCCAGGATCTGGTAATAACCTACGTCCACTTAGATTGTTATTGATGTGAGAATCAAAGGAGTGATCAAAGAACTAGGGTTCAATGAGTTTCACTAACCTCTGAAGAACAATACAATATCTCAAATAGAATTACTCTAGTCTCAAATAATTCGAAAGCCAAAAGTCCCTTCCTTGAGCTATCTTTCTCTATTTATAGGCTCAAGGGGGATTACATGAATCTGTTACAGATATTCTCTCCAAAATAATCGGATACTCAGGAGATTGTGGGAGTCAATTTCAGGATTTACAAAGATCTTTATAGAAACGTCATGAAGCATGCGGAACCTGCGACCAAGCTGGTCGCAGGTAAACTTCGGCTGCTTACATGCTTGTAATTTGTCTTCTGGTCGATACCCTAGCAGAGTTCCTCCAAGTGTCAGCCATGTGTCCGAGAATCACTTGCCAAGTCATCTACGCCAGTTTTTTGGATAACATTTGCCCCCCAAGTTTATCTATTACGAGCAATAAATAAACTTTTGAGGAAATGACCATTCGGTAACCCCGCCATACGTGTCAGAACCCTTCGTGTGTTCTTGAAAAAAACAACCTACTCTTGTCTAATCATGACTTTTCGCTTCCCCAGTAATAATTCGACAGCTATCTCGTTTCCCATACTTCGAAAAAGGAGAAGCTGATGATTAATCCCTTTTAATGCCACAGACAAAACTTATATATAACATCTCCGAAATTATCTTTTTCTTTTTACGCACGCCATTACTCTTTCAAGAAACCCTGAAAACCAGAGCTTCCATTTTCTTCCAGAGTCCGTCCTTCTGCATTCTCAAGACTCAGCTCGAGAGTTCCCTGATCTATGAAAACTCTTACCAATCTCCACGACCTTCTTTCTGGTAAGTCTTGGAGTCTTTCTGTTTCATATTTTTGTAATGCATGTTTTTTGTATGTTGACTGTTGAGTTCATCTATGTCTGGGTTGAGATGCTTGTCAGTAGAATGTCTTGTGGGTGAAAAAAGTTATGAGTTAGTTTGATAGTTGAGATCATACTTTTTAGGACGTAAAACCAAAGTAAGAGTTCGATTTTTAGGCCAGCCGAAAAAATAGGTTTTTCCCGCCCTCAGGGGAGTTGAAAAAGCTTTTATGAACTTTTTGCTTTCACCCTTTGATCCGTTTCTCAAACTTTTCGTGTGGAAAATTTTAGTTTTTGTTAGAATGCTGCTGTATAAAAGCTTAACTTTTATACTCGACCAGCGTTATTCTAAAAAGTCTTAAAAATTCTCTATCCTCACCTCCCCATTCTTTTGTTTGCAGACTTTAATGCCAGATTTGTGGGGAGGTGAACGACCCATCGACGACGATCTTCTTGCCCAGCTGCTCGAAGGCGAAGAACAATTGTCCGACCGAGTTTCTGAAATCCCATTTTCACGATCTTCTTCTAGACCTCGTCCATCACCCCCTCAAATCGCCCGTTCTATATCTTTAGGCAAGAAAAGACCTGACTCCGAAGATAACCCAAACTCTCCTGCCCAGCCTGATTCACGGGCTAGGGTTCCTTCGACCAGTGGTCGAGAAAATCCCGCTCTTGACCCTAATATCCAAATCAGAGCCCGCCCTCGTCATCAAAATCTTCCTGATGTCGAGTGGTATCTCTCCCCGACCAGCCAGGTGACTCCTCGGATGCTTGCCAACTACCTCAGGAAGTATCCTCTCATAGGAGTCAATCTCAAAATTCCTGCTGCAGATTAAAGGGCTAACCTTCCCGGAGGTGTTTATAGTGCTTGGTCTAGGTATCATATAGAGGCGGGGGCTACCCTCCCTCTATATCCTTTTTATCAGGGGGTGGCCAACTATTTTGGTGTCGCCCCTTTCCAAATTACTCCGAATGGATATAGAATGTTGGCCGCACTCTATATCCTGTACAAACTTAAAAAATGGCCAGAACCTACCCCCCATGATGTCAGTTATCTCTTTGACCTCAAGTCCAACCCTCAACAGTATGGGACGAGATTCTTCCATCTTTGTCACTAGGAGACAAATCGGACGTTCCTGATTGACACTACACACATATCTAACATGGGGCAGTACAGCAAGGAGTACTTCCTCCCTCCGGACATGACCAGCAACAACCTGGCCTTTGCTCGAGGAGGTAAGTGCTGTTTTTACTGGTCGATACTTTTCATCAGCGAATTTCCCTTCATTTTTCTTAAAGTACACTTTGTCTTTCAATCCCATGGTTACGTCCGACCCCAACACCAGACATGGTGTTGAGGTCAACCGCATTGGCCAGGATGACAGACGTAGAAAAAAGCGTCAAGTCCCTGGTTACTGATGAAAATCTCAGGCTATCTGGCCTCCTGGCTCCTCACCATGAAACAAGAGGACCCGTGGTAGCAAATTCCACTGCCGAGGGGGATCCTGAGCAGCAACCCCCTGCGTCCCCTCCACGAAGGAGGCCGACGGGGGTTACAATCAGGGAACCCACGGGCAATCCTTCCGCAGAAAGGCCTTCTGCACCCCAAGGCAAGGGGAAACAAAAGGCAACAGAACCTGTTGTGAACTTGGGGGAATCCTCCGATGAAAACGGTACAGTTATTTCGCTTTTAAATAGCTTGCCAATTCCTTGCCACTTGTTTGATGGGGAGGGAAACTTTACGTATACTCCAATCTATGGCCAGACTTCTTCGTGCCAGATAGTGAGTGTGTGACTAATAGAGTCAATAATATAGCGACCAGTAGTTGTAGCTCGGGTATTAAACTTTGTGACCTCTTTCCTGTTTTATCAAGAGTTTTTATCTGCCTTGATCTTATCATTTGGATATGTTTATTTGTACGCAGATATGGCCGCTCCCAATGTCTTCGACTTATATCAGACTGAGGAGGAAGTAGAAGTCCCTCTGGTTCGGCGAAAGACGTCCAGGAGGCATAACGGCGAATCGAGCCAAGGACCTCCTGCCAAGAAGGGTCGAACAAAAGATCTTTCCAAGGACGTGCCAACTGGGCAAACTTCTGCCCAGCCTTCGGTTCCTGTTGAGAAGGAAACCCCGCCTGCTACGACGAACCCCCCTCCACCTGCAACCGCCAAAGAACAAACCCAGCGGGATGAAGCTCTTGGGGCCAAACTCTTGAACTGCGCCTTGCGAGCAGCCAAGGACCGTCTTGCACACATCGTGAGGTACGATTGTTGCAAGGATGCGATGGATGAGGCAGAGAATATGGGGGTCGAACAAATCTTGAACAGGGCCCTAAACGAAATGGCCAGCATAAGCATTTCTTATCTCTTTAGCCTTCGTCTTTTATTCTTGGCAACTGACTCTAACTTTATCATTTGTCCACAGGTTTTGCTGACTGCAACTGCTGCTTGTACCCATGCCCAAGCTACCATCGACCAGGCTCGGGCAAAGGCCATCGAGAGGTATCAGGCGAAAGCCGCTGAGGAGCTTCAGGCTGCAGAAGCCAGACATGCTGGGGAGTTGGAGTCAGTCACCCAGCAGAAGGATGCTGCGGTGGCAAAGCTGGCGGAGGTCGAAGCTTCAAAGGTAGCTTTGAAGAAGCAGAGGGAGGAGTACTAGGAGGCCAGCCGAGTCCAATATCGCGAGTGCAAGAGACTCAAAGAGGAGCTTCTTGCCAAGGACAAGGCCATAGCTGATCTTGAGAGCCAAATAGAGCAGCTGAAGCTTGCCAATGCCAAAGACCTGGAAAGGTACAAGAATGCGACGCTTCGGTGTTTCTATGAATTCTGGAAACACAACCAGGGCGCCAACTTTGACTACCTTTCAGAAGATATCAGGAATGCTGAGCTGGCCCGCTGCACTGCTCAATTGGCTGAAGAAGAGGAAAGAGCAAGGATCCCTGCCTCCCCAAGCATCGCTGGCGCAGAGGAAGGAGGAGTCATTGAGGATGCGACCAATCAAAATGTTGATAAAGACCCTCCCGCTCCTGATGCTTCTTGAACTTTTTTATTTTTTCTTTCTTTAATTACACGACCTACGGGTCGTGATGTAAAGACTATATATATTTTTTGAATTTGCTGCATGGGCAACAAACTTTCCTTTTATTTGAACAATTACATCCAAGCAATGATGCTTGCGGTGTAAAAGACTGCATTATAATGTTATAATATTTTCATTTATCATAACATCTGTTCGTATGACCGAACTTAGCATAGTACTTTGGTTTGATTTAACAAAATATAAATTTTGAAAAATACTCTAAGTACCATAGCATGCTTTCACTTATTTTGTTCATGTGTTTACATACCTTTTGATATGCTTTGCTACCGATGTGCCTTATATGCCCCCCAAGTGATCGAGGAGCTTTAGGTCCTGGGTCACTTGCCTTGACCACGACCTGTTCGAACATTTCTGCTCGGTTGGAAACATAATACTTGTAATACAGCAAAACAACACATGTAATGAAAAAATATTTGTAAAAATAAATTTACAAAAGTTGGCAAGAATGACCGGCTGCGCACAGTCCCTTATAATCTCGTATTAAAAAAAGACTAAACATGTCTTTACGAGTGATCCTAAAAAAGGATCTTACATATACAAGCGATTAGCCATACAACGTGGCTAACCCTTTTTGCAAAACTTGTAAAAAGTAAAATTTAATACAAGCCAGTCCTTTAAAAAGGACTGTTCACTGATAATACTTGCGCAGGTGTTCTCCATTCCAATAACGTGGAACGAGATCTCCGTTTAGGCGTGCAAGTTTGTAGGTGCCCGGGTGAAGGACTTCTTCAATCTGGTAAGGTCCTTCCCAATTAGGTCCGAGTACTCCAGCAGTGGGGTCGCGGGTATTCAAGAAAACTCGTCGTAGCACCAAGTCACCGACGTTGAATTTTCTTTCTTTTACTTTTGAGTTAAAGTACCGGGTGACCTTTTGCTGGTATGCAGTAACTCGGAGTTGGGCTTTCTCCTGTATCTCGTCAATTGAGTCTAGGGACTCCATCATTAGTTGGCTGTTCTTGTCCTGGTCATATGTTATGCGTCGATGTGAGGGGGGATCTAATTCGACAGGTAACATGGCCTCATATCCGTAGGCTAAGGAAAATGGGGTATGACCTGTCGCTGTTCGGTGAGACGTTCTATACGACCAGAGGACTTTAGGCAGCTGCTCTGGCCATGCTCCTTTAGCGTCTTCAAGCCTCTTCTTCAGGGTGTCCTTAAGAGTTTTATTCACGGCCTCTACTTGCCCGTTTGCTTGTGGATGCGCAATTGAAGAAAAGCTTTTGATAATCCCGTGCCTTTCGCAGAAGTCGGTGAATAAGTCGTTGTCAATTTGGGTTCCGTTGTTTGAAACAATCTTTCGGGGCAAACCATATCGGCAAACAATGTTCTTGATAACAAAGTCAAGAACTTTCTTGGTCGTTATGGTAGCAAGTGGTTCAGCTTCGGCCCATTTGGTGAAGTAGTCAACTGCCACGACTGCGTACTTTACTCCGCCTTTTCCCGTGGGGAGGGATCCAATCAAATCTATCCCCCATACTGCAAAAGGCCACGGGCTCTGCATCTGTTTCAACTCGTTTGGAGTTGTTTGTGGGATTTTGGAGAACCTTTGACATTTATCGCATCTTCGTACAAACTCCATTGAATCTTCATTCATAGTCGGCCAGAAGTAGCCTTGCCTTAGAATCTTCTTTGCCAAACTCTGCCCCCCAGCGTGATCTCTGCAGAAGCCTTCATGCACCTCTTTCATTAGTTCCTTAGCTTTTTCTGGTGTAACGCATCTGAGTAGTGGCATTGAATATCCTCTCCTGTACATATCACCATCGACCAGTATGTACTTAGCAGCCTGCCTTTGTAGAGTTATGGCTTTGTTTCTATCTGTTGGTAGCACACCATTTGTCAGATACTCCAAGTAAGGCGCCATCCATGTATCCTCCATTCGGACTTCCATATTGGCTTCAATTGCTTGTATGCTTGGCTCACTCAATCTTTCTACAGGCACAATGTTCAAAGTGTCAGCATCTTTCGCGCTCGCGAGTTTGGCTAAGGCATCCACATTCGAATTCTGATCCCGCGTTATTTACTGGAGGGTATACTTCGTGAACTGGGCTAGCAGGTCTTTAGTTTTATTTAAGTAGGCCACCATTTTTAGGCCTCATGCTTGATATTCCCCTAGAACTTGATTCACCACTAGCTGTGAATCACAGTAAATATCAAGCGTCTTTATGCTCATGTCTTTCGCCATTCTCAATCCAACGAGGAGTGCTTCTTATTCGGCTTCATTATTTGATGCGGTGAAATCGAACCTGATGGCGCAGTGAAATTGATGCCCTTCCAGCGTTATCAATATCACTCCCGCTCCTGCGTGGGATTCATTGGACGACCCATCCGTGAATAACTTCCACGAAGGAGCTTTCTCTTGAGGCTCAGGCGCACTAGGCTGTTCGCACTGCTCGCTGTCTGGGAGTTCGGTGAACTCTGCAATAAGATCAGCCAAGACTTGTCCTTTTACTGCTGCTCGCAGTGAATATGTAATGTGAAATTGCCCTAGTTCGACTGCCCATTTTAATAGACGCCCAGCTGCTTCTGGTTTCTGGAGGACTTGCCGAAGGGGCTGGTCGGTGAATACTGTGATAGGATGGGCTTGGAAGTAAGGGTGCAACTACCTTGAGGCCAGGATTAAGCAATATGCTAACCTTTCGATGGCAGGATACCTTAATTCTGCTCCGATTAGCCTCTTGCTTACATAGTACACCGCTTTCTGTACGCCTTCTTCCTGTCGTACTAGCACCGCACTAGCAGCAACTTCAGTGATCGCCAGGTAAATGAAAAAAGTTTCTCCTTCTATCGACTTTGATAAAATGGGAGGATGTGCCATGTGGGCTTTCAAGGCCTGAAAAGCTTGCTCACAGTCCCCTATCCATTCGAACTTCTTATTGCCCCTAAGTAGATTGAAAAAAGGGACGCATTTGTCTGTTGATTTTGAAATAAATCTACTTAGGGCTGCAATCCTCCTGTTTAAACTTTTTACATCTTTGATCTTTTCTGGAAATTTCATGTCGATCAGGGCTTTTATCTTGTCGGGGTTGGCCTCGATTCCTCTTGAATTTACAATGAACCCCAAAAACTTCCCTGATCCAACTCCGAAGGAACATTTGAGAGGATTTAGTTTCATCTGGTACTTGTTCAATACATCAAAACATTCTTGTAAATCCTTCACATGTCCTTCTGCCTTCTTAAAATTTACCAGCATGTCGTCCACGTACACCTCCATGTTTATCCCGATCAATTCTTTAAACATGTGGTTAACTAACTGCTGGTAAGTCGCACCTGCGTTTTTCAGTCTGAAGGGCATTACTTTATAATAGTATAAGCCTGTATCGGTCCGAAAGCTGGTGTGATCCTCGTAAAGGGGATGCATGCTAATCTGGTTGTAGCCCGAATATGCATCCATGAAGGAGAGGATCTCGTGTCCTGCAGTAGCATTGACCAACTGGTCGATTTTGGGGAGTGGGAAGCAGTCTTTTGGGCAGGCTTTATTGAGGTCTGTAAAATCCACACAGGTTCGCCATTTGCCATTAGGCTTGGGAACCAGCATTGGATTGGAGACCCACGATGGATAAAACGCCACCCTGATGAACCCATTCTCCTTTAACCTTTCAACTTCTTATTTTAAGGCTCTCGATCGATCTTTATCGAGCAGCCTTCTTTTTTGTTGCACGGGTGGAAAAGTCTTGTCTATATTTAGGACATGGCTGATAACTGCAGGGTCTATCCCAGCCATGTCTTTGTGCGACCAGGCAAAGACCTCCTGGTTCTTTCGCAAAAATTCCACCAGTGCATGCTTCGTGGTTGGTTCTAGGTTTTTCCCGACCTTCACGACTCTGGCCGGGTCTTTTTCGTTGAGTTGGACCTCTTCTAGGTCCTTGACGGGTCCAACGTTCTCTTCAAAATCCCCAAAGCGAGGATCTAGATCTCTATCCTCACTTTGGGCAACACCCTATTTGGTGACTTCATCACCGGATTGGGCTTGTGTATCAATTGCCATCTGCAACCTATCTGAGGTAGTGCTCTTTGATGTTCCCTTTTTCGCCTTTGTGATTGAGGCGTTATAGCACTCTCTGGCCTCCCTCTGGTTTCCCAATACGCATCCTACCCCTGCGTCTGTCGGGAATTTCATGGCTAAGTGCCACATAGAGGTGACGGCCCGTAGGTCAACCAGTATAGGTCTCCCAATGACGACATTGTAAGCCGAAGGACAATTAACTACTATAAAAGTAGCGAGTAATGTCCTGGTAGCAGGCGCTGTACCTGTCGTCACTGGTAGTCTGATTGATCCTGTGGGGGCAAGTCCCTCACCAGAGAAGCCATATATTGTCTGGTTGCAGGGCTCCAGGTCCTTAACGGAAAACTTCATGCGTTCCAGCGAAGACTTATACAGGATATTCACCAAACTTCCTGTATCGACCAGCACTCTCTTCACCATCATGTTGGCCATTTGGATATCCACGACCAACAGATCGGAATGTGGGAACCGGACATGTTGGGCATCGCTATCAGAGAAGGTTATCTCACCCTCTTCTAATCGAGCCTTTTTTGGCGCGCGGTCCTCCACAGTCATCATCTCGATGTCCTGGTCGTGGCGCAGAGTCCGAGCGTATCGTTCCCTGGCCTTTCTGCTGTTTTCGGCGAGGTGCGGGCCTCCATAAATGGTTAACAGTGTGCCAGTCACGGGGGCAGGCTGCAAAGGTGGCGAGCGTTGGCGTGTGGGCGCTTGCTCGTTGCCACCTGGAGCTTCTCGTTGGGAATTTCCCGAGGCCCGTACGTATCTTCTCAAGTGTCCTTGTCTAATAAGGAACTCGATTTCATCCTTCAGCTATTTGCATTCGTTGGTGTCATGTCTGTAGTCATTATGATAACGGCAGAACTTGGTAGTGTCTTTTTTCGAAATATCCTTTCGAATGGGAGCAGGCTTCTTATAAGGCACAATGGAATTCGTGGCCTGATAGACCTCTCCCCGAGACTCAACTAGGGCAGTGTAGTTAGTGAACCAAGGTTCATAACGGTTACCCTTGGCTCATTTATTGTCGGAGGTGGAAGGCTCATTGTGTGGCCGTTTTCCACCATTCTTGCCATTACCGTTGCCGTTCCCGTTGCCGTTAGGTTTAGACCCATTGACGGCTTTGGCGGGCTCGGCAGCCTTCTTATCCTTGCCTGGAGGCTTTCCATCATCGGCAATGGCATCTTCGAGCTTGATGTAATGATTAGCCCGGTCCAAGAATTCCTGGGTAGTTCTAATTCCATCTTTTCGGAGGCTCTTCCAGAGAGGGGTGCGATGCCTAACCCCTGCGGTTATGGCCATCATTTTGCCTTCGTCCCCCACCATTTTCACTCCAACGACTGCTCTCATAAAGCGCTGGATGTAGTCCTTAAGCGATTCTCCATCCGGCTGGCGAATTTCAACCAGTTGGTTTGCCTCGGTCGGATGCACTCGACATGCGTAGAACTATCCGTAAAACTCCTTTACGAACATCTCCCAGGAAACTATGCTCGCAGGAGGGAACTTAAAAAACCATTCCTGTTCGGCATCAGAAAGTGTTGCAGGGAAGATCCTGCACCGAGCGTCTTCGGACACTTTCTGAATGTCCATTTGTATCTCAAACTTATTGACGTGAGATACTGGGTCACCATATCCATCAAAGTTCGGAAGCGTAGGCATTTTAAACTTGCTAGGAGTCTCTGCCATAGCTATCCTCTGGACGAAAGGAGTGCCTTTCCTCCTGTCGTGGTCGATATGAGATGTTCTTCCCCCGACCAGTTGTTGCACCGCCTGGTTAAGGGCATCTATATGGGCCTGCACAGCGATGGGAATCGCTGTGACTTCTGTTGCTGGGAGGATGTTCTCGCCATGCCACTCGCGGTGATCGTTGAGTACATCTCTCAAGTCCTCGTCTCTTCTCCGTTGCTCGCTAGCTCCGAGCCGGTTGAAGACATTATTTTGCCTGAGTTGCCGCCCAACGTCCCGTCTGCCGGGTTGGTCATCTTGATGTGGCTGGCTCCTGTTTCCACCTCTTTCGTCATTCCTCCGACCGACATTTCCTCTGCCAGAATCGGCTTCATCATAACCATTGCCATCTCTGAACCGTGATTGGCTATGACGGGATCGACTATTCCCTCGATTTCCTTCCCGGGCTGAAACGTCCCGAGCGTTAGAGGGTGGCCTGCGTTGGTCGTTAGGTCCCCGTGCATTATCATGCCTCGGGGGACCTTGGACCGCAGAGCCTAACTCTGAGTGCCTCCTGTTACCAGGAGGATGCTGTCCTCTGTTTGGAAGGTTTGGCTCGTCGCCCCTATGGCGTCGAGGACTGCGATGCTGCTGCCCGGTCCTATTCTGCCTCTGCTGTGGGGGATTGCCACGACCAGCTTGGGAAGGAGAATGTGCCTCAGGGTCTCCTAGAGAGACATCGTCCTGAGGCGCTGGTGGCTGCTTGGGCCTTTGTGGGCTCGAGGGTTGGATAGGCAGACTAGGATTGGGACCCCTGTGGGGTGGCCCATTCGTAGGTTGATCAGGCTGCGAGGCAGGTGCAGCCTGATTCCTAGCCAATTGCAGGGCTGCCTCGAGGGCTGCCATGGCTTCACTCTGGCGACAGTCCATCTCTGCCTGCCTCTCACTTAACTCCACGCGCTGCCGTTTAATCTCTTGCTGCTGCCGCGCCATGATTTCGGCAGCACTTTCTTGACTGGCACTTTCTTCATGCAACGCCCCCAGAGTACTCTTCAGCGTCGCGTCATCTATTTCTTCTTCCTCAAAGTCCAAATGTGGCTCATCCTCAGCCACGCTTGCAGGGGGAGGAGGAGGCGGGTTTGATGGTGCAGCGGCGGCCGCCTGTCCAGTTTTCCTTGCAATTTTCGCCATTGGTTTTCTCAACAGTGATATACCAAGCTCTCAATGAAAGCACCAGAATGTTGACCCTGATTTTGGTCAACTGACACGGAGTCAAAATACGCTTGGTGTGGATGAATGCGTTGAAAAGAATGTGATGACAAAAATAATAAGAACACGATATTTTATAGTGGTTCAGCCCCAGGATCTGGTAATAACCTACGTTCACTTAGATTGTTATTGATGTGAGAATCAAAGGAGTGATCAAAGAACTAGGGTTCAATGAGTTTCACTAACCTCTGAAGAACAATACAATATCTCAAATAGAATTACTCTAGTCTCAAATAATTCGAAAGCCAAAAGTCCCTTCCTTGAGCTATCTTTCTCTATTTATAGGCTCAAGGGGGATTACATGAATCTGTTACAGATATTCTCTCCTAAATAATCGGATACTCAGGAGATTGTGGGAGTCAATTTCAGGATTTACAAAGATCTTTATAGAAACGTCATGAAGCATGCGGAACCTGCGACCAAGCTGGTCGCAGGTAAACTTCGGCTGCTTACATGCTTATAATTTGTCTTCTGGTCGATACCCTAGCAGAGTTCCTCCAACTGTCAGCCACGTGTCCGAGAATCATTTGCCACGTCATCTACGCCAGTTTTTTGGATAACAAACATATCTTTACTTGACAGACTAACAACAAAATTCATTTTTTGTGGTTATTTTGTGTATTTTTATCCTGTTTGTTTACTAACTATTTGATAAATTGTTAGTGTTACTTCTATTTGGTCACTAACTGTTTGATAAAATACTTTAATTTAAATATGACTATTTGAATATATAATATGATTTTGTGATTTCTTGTATTCATGATTTTAGATTACTACTCCAGACCTCTTTGATTTGATTAAGTCTTTCTCATTAATATTGCATTTCAAATCCTTAAACTTGTTCTTGGATAGTGAATTGCAAGAGGTATATATACACATTATAGAGGATGTGACTGTGTATAGTGCATACTCTTGTATTGGTCTTGTATGAGATTTCATGTGTTGGAAGTGTGGTATTGATTTCTTCTTCTTGTTGTTTGGTATGCTTTTAGGGAACCAAGCAGAGTGGTTGAGGAGTAAAAATTGTTCTAGGGTATTGGCAAATTGGAATTTTAAGCTTCTGTCAGTTATTGAGTTATTTATATACTATATATACAAAAGAACTACATAAAACACAAGATACAGAATATGATTTATATTATATTAATCAATTTCTAGCTAGAACATAGAGAGTAGAATAATAATTAATTATAGCTCTAAATTAGTTAACCACATTATTCATTACTACCTACCAAACTTGTTGACAAAAAAAATACTATCATCACCAGTGGTAGTGGTAGTATACACATCAATATTCATACATAATATATATTGAACACATATATAATAACTTTTCTTTAAGTGTTATTATATCTAGAACTTGAACACAATTAATGCATGCATATTATGAAATGCAACATGCATTAGGATTCTCATCACTGAAAAGCTGAGGAGCTAGGATTTGTTCAATCACATAAAGAAGCTGATAATAGTGAATCATTCTCTTCATATTTTCCTCTTCAACACTTCCACAACCATTGTTGATCATCATCACTTCATCACAATTATTTTCTCCTTCCACTTAATTATTATTATTATTATCAATATTCTTTCCCTCTTCGACCTTACTTGCTTCTTCTACTGCTGCTTCTTCTGGTTTTTTTCTCTTCAGCTGGCTTTTTCTCTTCCTCTGCAGCCTTCTCTTCTTTCTTTTCGGGTTTGGGTTGGGTCTCCGGCTCAGGCTCAGACTGTGGGACAATGGTGGCTTGCTTTTTAGTGCATCTGTAAACATATTCCACTAGCTTGTTTGCGTCCATGGTTCCTGTCACAATGACTTTCCCACTACTGAGCTCAGTAATAGCTGTTTGAACTCCTGTAATATGAAAACAAAGTTATAATAAAAAGTTATATATATATATGTATTATATGGTAAAATATAATGGCTTAAGTTGTCTCTAAGTTTGAGCTAGGCTTTTAGCTTAAAAGGTTTATCTTATTAGGGACAATACATTAGTTTAGTTTAGCTATATATTTTCAACTTGACACAATTATTAACAAAAAAAATTAGCCCCCAATAGTCAATTGTGTTAGATAAGACCCTCCACTTGATATATAGCCAAAATCCTTTTAATAAGTCTCTAATGAGTCTTAATGTCAAACTGTTGAAAGACTCTTTTTTTTTTACCTCTCATTTTGAGTATCTTGCTCTTAAGTTGCTCTGCACAGGCCTCACAGTGCATGTTTACACTCAGTTCAACAATAACTGGTCCATCAACCTGGAGTTACACAACACACTACTCAAGTTAATTGGCTCTTATAAATATAAAATAAACAAATATATGGAAAATAATTTGCATGGAATACATACATAAATATATGTATATATATGTATGTGTGTTTATAAAAAGAAATACTTGTGAAGTGACAACTTCTGGTATAGGTTCACCCTTAGCTGCTGGTAATGGGGACAACACTTTAGCTCTTCTTTTAGTTTTTTTCATAATTTCTGTGCAAACTGCTTGAGGCTCCACTATTCCCTTTATAGTCACTTCATTTTTGGTAAAATCTATGGCAACTGCCTCAACTCCTATAACCAAAACCAAAAAAACCAAATGTTACATATCTTATAATTATCAAGGTTCTCTCATCACAATTAAATGAGAAAAAATAATATATATATTATTTTTACCTCTAATTTTCATGATAGATCTCTCAATATTCTTGGCACAACCTACACAATGTAAGTCAATAAACAAAACAAAAGAAGATGGTGGTTTAGGCTCTTCTTTCTTTTCTTCTTCTTTCTTCTCTTCAACAACCTCAACTGGTTTAGCTTCTTCCTTAGATTATTCCTGGCTCATTGAGAAACACTCACAACAATCAACATATAGAACAATTGAAACATGAAATTTTGAAAAAGAAATAGTAATAATAAAGGGTATATATGCAAAAAAAAAATCACTAACTTGTTGCTTAGCTTCTTCACCCATTTTCTCTTGTATCAAAATATTATCAAGAGGATATTGAATGTAACTAACTTGAACACAACAAATGTATGAGAAGATAATATGAGAGAGAGAGAGTAGTAGAAGGAGGAAGGATTTTATATATAGTGAGGTTTTTCTTCACATAAAAAGGAAAACTGTGTGATTTTTATTCCTGATCACATGTATTGCCACTAAGCATACAAAGAAGGTTTATTATATTACTAATTATTTTTTGTTGGTGGTGCCCTCCCCACTTTATGTTTTTTTCCCTAGCAAGGTTTAAAGGATCGTTGTTATTAATTAACTTGAAACTTTCCATCGAATCTTTATATGCAATTGATCTTAACTTCTGGGATTATTTTCAAGTAAGTTCTTAGGTATTATAATGTAATGTTTCCTATTGTGACGTCTTGATCTTGGGTGTTGTCTTTTGATCTTCAAGAATTAGAGTATAGCTAAATCTGTTCTCTTTGGCAGAAAAGTTCTCTCACTAGATGAGTATGCGTCGTATTTCAAGGACATTGATCCTGTATCTCAGTACAAGATTTGGACAAAAGAATATCAGAATGACCACTTGATCGAATTAGCACCAAGATACAAAATTTATATGACAGGGTTAAGGTAACATTTTTTGTCAGTGATCCTGTAGATTGGGGACGGGACATTCATGTCATTTCATTTTATTCATTAGAGTCAATGTGGAATTACAGTGATTTCATTAAAAAAATTCTATACTTCTTGCAATCGTCTTTCATTATACTTCTACTGTCATTGTTGTTATTTTTGTTATTGGCTAAGAGTTTTGATATATCCTTTGAATCACAGGTAGGACATCCTTGGTTTTCTTTCTTGATGAGGATAGACGTTTTTAATGAGAAAGATAATCATTATGAGTTTCCAGCTAATCTGGTATGTAAGCTTTGCAACCTTAAACATGCACGTCAAATTTACATTGTCTTCGTAAAACCTCCAAATTAGCTCGCTGCTATATATGAGCGTATGGACCATGGAAGTTGAATAGCTAGAGGACTAGCTATTATGTATTATTTCTGATTAATACTTTATTTCCTTGAAAATAGTATAACTTTTTTGATATTATAAGATTTTTTATTTATTTTCTTTGAATTCTGTATGTTAACCTTAAACTTGTACCTTGCAATTGATTATTTTTCTTATTCTAAGTATATACTTGAAATAGTTATATTTGGTATTGTTATTCAAGCAATGCTTATAGACTTTGAACTTGTTAAAGAAAGAGGTGGAGGATGCTATCTAAGATGAAGACGTTGTTTTTTATCTTTGTTGTGTACCTTATATTACTGCGAAGGAAAAAAGGAAAAGAGAAGTATCAATTAACAATTTTGTATTTCTTGAAGCTATAAAAAAGAGAAGCCTCTCAATAGCATTCAGCTTTAAGCTTCCCGTCAAGCCCCTTGTGAGTTGTGCCTTACTTTTAACTTGATTTTCTAGTTATTTTGGATTTGACCATAGCTATAGAACTTGTTTCTGCAGCTAATTTAATTGAGAGAATTACTTGTGCAATCAAAGATTCTTAATTGCTTTGAGTTTCATTTTAATTAAGAAGGGAATTTTTGAAATTTGGTTACAAATATTTATGAATAATCACATTAGCATTTTCAAATCATCACAAGTCCTTTATTAATGAAATAATGAGTCTTGCTTTTACGTTTGAATTATCACGAGTCCTCCGTTAAACGTTTTATTGCTTGATTTTTCATTTCTTATAACCTATCTTTGTTGTATTTTGATATTCTCATATTGAAATGTTATTTTTAAAGGATTTGGTTTCTCAAAATGTTTCTGTATTGGTGTAACATTGGCTTTCTAAATATGTTTATCAATTGTTCAATGGTGTTGTGATATTTGAGATGTGTCTTATTTTGGGTATTTATATATGAAGAATATGTTTTTGTATTATTGTTTTGTTGTATATATATCTGCATTTCTTAAAAGATTAGAGGTTGTTATTGAATTTGTTGAACTCTTGGAAGGGCTTGTTCGTTAATAGGAAGGGTATTATTTACTTGTCTATTTTCTGTTTTTCTTTTTTGCACTATTTTATGCTATTGAGTTAATGATTTGTTGTAATTATTTATTATTTTCAAGTTGAATGAAATACTGCTAGTTCTCGAATTTTCTGTTAACATAGAGTGTGGCAGAAGTGGAAGTTTTTTACTTTTGATCTTTGGTCTAGGTAAGAATGGTTTGTTTTACATCTTGTAAGTCTTAATTTTCTTTCTTGTTATTACTACTCTGTTTCATGAGAAGTTAAATTCGTAAACGATCATTAATTTAATGTGTACTTAATCAGTGTTCTCTTTTCAAGTCATTGTGTGGTATTGAATGTTTACTTAGATGCTTTCGTCTAAGTATGAGGCTGCTCTTGCTTTTTCTTGGTCTACTCTCTCTAATAAATCATTTTGTGGAACGTCTTTGCCTCTTTTAGTGGCCAATTCAGACATTATAATTGTAAGCATGACTTCTATTTCTGACATTTTGTAATTGATTGATTGTTTATAAGCTAGTCTTTGACAAGTCTAATGTTCTTTGGGCATTTATTCAGGTAGAATTACAAGTTTTATGACTGTGTTTTTTTTTATATATATTAAGCTCTACACTTAAACATATAATATATTATTCTATATTCTATTGTAGGCACAATATGACTTACATGACGATTGGCACAATATTCCAAGAGGTACATTTTCATACTAAAAAAAGAACCAATGTCTTATAATTTAGTGTTTGGTTTCTTTGTTTGCTTTGGTGTTGTTGTGAATTCATTATTTTGTATGTGGTGTCCTCTCTTGGAAATAATTTCCATAGAATTTTTCTTGAAGTAATTTGTGATGCTAGATAATAATAATAAAATATTTCTTTGTTTATTTTGCAGATGTGACAAGCGAAATAGAAAAGGATACTTAATTTTTAAGGCTTTGTGTTGGGCAGCTGTAGAATATTTTGTGCTGAAAATAGTAACTTTTCAATATGTTGAATATTTAAGACTACTTGAATACGTAAAGAACATTTTGTTGTTGATGACAGTGTTGAATGTTTTAAACTAATTTGTGGATTGTTAATACAATGTTGAATGTTTTTACTTTTTGTTATTTGAAAATAAGTTCATTTGATGATGCTAGTATATATTAGAAAGCTAATTCTAATTATATAAATAAAAAATAAAAATATAATAGAATAAATTAGTGTTATATAAATGAATATATAATGAGAATTTAAACTTATCTAAATATTAAAATAATACGAAAAATGTGTTATAATATCTATTACAATAACACTTTTTATAAGTAAAGAGTTTTGTTATGCAAACTTTATTATATAACACAAAAAATGTGTTATACTAAAGTGTAGTATAACACAAAAAATGTGTTATACTCACAAATTTATAAGTATTGAAATGTGTTATATAATCGACTATAAATAATATAATTAAACACTTATCTATTTATTAAAATAACACAGAAAGTGTGTTATCGTTGACAGTATAATAACACATTTGTATAACAATGATAAAGTGTTATGTAAAGTACCCTGACATACAATAACATAGTCGGTCTTAACACGTCAAAAAGTGTTATGGTATGTTTTGATAACACATTTTTGGTCTTATTAAAAGCATTTTTTCTTGAAGTGAGCTCAAGCAAACACTGACAAAGATAAATACAAAAATGGGCAAAAGGACTTATTTGATAAGTAAAATATTTTTCTATGCACTAAACATAATTATAGTATAATTATGTGTAATTAATTAATTATTTGATTTAACAAAAATATAAATAATTTTGAATTAATTTATTTTTGGGAATTTTGGTATTTAAATAATGATGAAAAATTGGGAAAATCACATGCCCTCCCTGGCATGGGTTGGGCGTGTAGCACAGTGCACAGACACTGTGCTACACACACAAGAAGATTTTAAAAGAATCTTGGTTCAACAATTTTAGTTATTTAAATATTAAATAAATAATGAGATATTTTAATATGATTAAAATATTATTATTTAAACAAAAATCTGATAACTGATTAGTTGTTTTAAATTGTTTAAAATAACTAATAATATTTATTTTAATATATATTGGATATATTAAATATAGGAGATCAAGTCTTTCAAAGCGATACTTTTCAGAGATAGAAAATATATCGTGAAATCTCCCTCAGAGAAATAGAACAGTGATATAAGCATAGGTCACTGTTCTTCACAAATTTAGGTCCAAACTTTATCAGATCTCATGTGTTGAGAATATCTGATAAATATATTTTTCCTATTGTTTTGTATAACGAGCCCACACTCGTTTTTTGTGTGTTGAGAACATTTTGGAAGATCTTGGTGTGAGATCTCAAGGATTTTTCCGTACATATTGATAACAACAAGGAAGGACTTGAGGTAATTGTTCTATTCATCTCTTTGATTCAATATATATATGTATGTGAAGAAGTAGATCTAGAAATGTTGTGGGATTAAATTAACAATTTTGATTGTTGTTCCGCAGCGTATAATCTATGATTTGATCTATAAAAACCAACACTATGGACCTATAATTCCAAGCTCCAATAAATTGGGATTATTAATTAAAACTCTTTAATATGATAATCTTTTTTATTAATCCCAATATTATTCTACTAAAAATATGGGATTGTACTCTTGTTATTCTGGACTTATATTTAATGAGTACTTTATTAAGTGTCCATTGATTTAATCACTTCATGAAATTCAATCATCCAATAATTGTTTCATAATTAGAGCAAGGTTAAATTATTGTTTTACCCCTCTAATTACTGCTTTATCCTTAAGTACCATTAATTCATTAATGAATAGTTAATTTATAAACCTTTTATAAATTAGAGTCCTCAAATTATTCAATTCTAGAATTAACACTTAAGGGAACCAATATTCAATCTTCTTATAAAGAAGGCTTATATTCCATATCTCTAAATCATATTCCCAGCCATCCACGTTAATGATCCCCCAAAATAAATTTTTTTAGCCTGATCATTATGGCAGACCTTAACAAGTGAATCAAATGACCCAAATAACATAAACAAGAGTTCATGATAACTTCAGGATTTAGATCGATTTTCATATGATCATCGAGTGATATGATTTTAACTCTTTAAGGTAAATGATATTTTAATAAATAGTTAAGTACATATCTGGTCTAGTCCTATACAATCTTATTGTATAAAGCACCTCCACTAAGATGTTCTACTACACCAGTGATCCAGATCTAGATCACATGTATTCATAATATCAGTGGATCATACCAGCAATGTTTAATTAAAGATTTCATAACTTTAATATAAACTACAGACAATTAATTCATTATCTATAATTTTAATCCTCTCGTACCAATACAATATTATAGCTACATTAATGAATTAGGATATTTCTGATATTTATCTAAATATTATTCAATATTAATAAACATTAATTATATGTAAAACTATTTCTTTTATAAATTTCATAAATAATGAACTACTTTCATTACTTTAAGGGCATTATGCCCAATAGTAGGGACATGGAAGTGTCTCAACCCTAAGTACTATAGAGACACCTTTACAGAAGGAGATCATTAGTGCTGGAGTTGAGTTGGTACCAGGAAGCCTAGCAAACCTCCCTCTACAGTCTACCCTACTAGAAGAGATTAGAGAAGGGCAAAAAGTAGATGAATCCGCAACGAAACAAGAGGCTCTGGTACAAGAAAATGGTAACAATGACTTCTCTATGTCCAAAGAGGGTTTGTTGTGATACAAGGGTAGCATCTGTGTGCCTAATGATGATGAGATTAAGACAAGTATTATTAAAGAGGCATATATGACACCTTACTCTTTGCATCTGGGATCTACCAAGATGTACCAAGACCTTAATGCACTGTTCTGGTGGCCAGGAATGAAGAAAGATACTGCTGAGTTTGTCGCCATATGCTTAACTTATCAACAAGTGAAGGCAGAGCATCAGAGGCCAGCAGGGTTATTACAGCCACTCTACATTCCATAATGGAAGTGGGGAAGACATAGCAGTGGATTTTGTGGTAGAGTTACCTAGGACCACAAAACAGCATGACTCTACCTCGATAATAGTAGATAAACTCGCTAAGTCTGTTTATTTCTTGCCTGTTAAGACTACCTACTCCGCAGACCAGTACGTAGAGTTAATTGTTAGTGAGATTGTGAGACTTCATGGGGTACCAAAGTCTATTAGCTCTGGCAAAGGGTCAGTGTTTACATCAAAATTTTGAAAAGGATTACAAAAAGCGATGGATACAAAATTAAAATTCAGTACCGCTTTTCACCCTCAGGCAGACAGGCAGTCTGAGAGGACTATTCAAATCTTGGAGGATATGTTGAGATGTTATGCTTTGAACTTTTCAGAGTCTTGGAGCCGATACTTACCCCTGATGGAGTTCTCCTATAACAATAGTTACCAGTCCACTATTGGGATGGCTCTCTATGAGATGTTTTATGGGTGTAAGTGTAGATCTCTCTTGCACTAGGATGAAGTTGGGGAGAAGAAGATATTAGGCCCCGAGGCTATCAGGGAAGCCAGTGAGGCGATTGAGGAAATTCTCCAGAGAATGCTTACTGCTCAAAGTAGGCAAAAGATTTACACAAACCTTAAAAGGAGGGACATCAAGTTTTTCAGTAGGCGAGTATGTGTTTTTTAGAGTCTCACCAATACAATGAGTTATGCATTGTGGCAAGAAATGGAAATTGAGCCCGAGATATATAGGTCCATTTGAGATTCCGGAAAGAGTTGGACAGGTTGCATACCATTTAGCATTGCCCCCAACACTCGCAAAAATGCATAACGTCTTTCATATCTCGATGTTGTGTAAATAAGTGTCGAATCCCTCCCATGTCTTGAGTTATGAGCCGCTACAACTGATGCAGAACTTGAGTTACGATGAGAAGACTGAGTGTATCATCGAAGAGGGAGTCAAGGAACTAAGGTTCAAGAAGAATCCATTAGTTAAGGTCATGTGGAAGAATAGTACAAAGATAGATGCAACATTGGAGCTGGAGGAAGACATGAGAGAGAAAGATACCTTGAGTTATTTGGTAATAAATAATTTCGGGACAAAATTCCTTTTAAGGAGGGTATATTGTAGCACACCAAATTTGTTTTATTGTTTTATTTATTTATATGTATTATTTTAATTGTTTTTTGTTAAGTGTTACAATTTTTACATTAATTATTTGAATTTGGTAGTAATTATATAAATTGAAGTTTTAATTGTTTTATTTTGTAAAATTTGCTTGTGAGTCTTGATGGTGTGCAAGAAGGTGCATACTTAGTAGAGGTATACTTGAGCACTTGTGCGTGGGCATGTGCATGGTATGCATGGTGAGCATACATTATTTTTCCATGCATATTTTTTTCTTATTTTCTTTTTATTATTTAAAGGAAAGGAAATTATAATAAGGGAAGACTCTAGAACACTTGTGTTCACATAAGTGAAAAAAAAATGGAAATCAAGAGGGAAAAGAGGGAGAGTGGCGTGGGCTACAGAGAGGGTTATAGTGGGAAACCTTTTCTATGTTATTTAATATTTTTATTATTATTTCCTTGATGGAAATTAGAAGGAAGTAAATATTAAGATAAGAATGGGAGAGGCAACACTTAGTGCCTTGAGTTATTTTACGAAGGTGAAGATTGAATTGTGAGGGTGTGAGTTGGCCTTGGTGGCTGAGTATTGATGAGAGAGAGAGAGAGGTTAAGGGGGTCGGTCAACTAGGGGAGAGGGGTTTCCTGTTTTTTGGTTCTATTACTTAACTTTGGGAGATAGAATCAAGGGATAGGACATGGGGTATGAATTAGGAGGTTTCCTCTTAGGGTTAGGCTTTGAGAGATAAAAGGAAAGAGAAGAAATTATCTTGCTTATTTGGAGTTCTAGCTGATTGCATAGAGAGGAAGAGAGAGAGAGAGCGCTCATGATAGAGAGAGAAAGATATGGCACGAGATAGAGAGAGGAAGAGAGAAAGAAGGAGAAGAATGAGGAGAAGAAGGCTAGGGTTTGAAATTGCTAGGTAAGTTTTGATTTGGTTTTTGGTTTTGATTCCCTAAGTATAGTTATTCTTCTCAATTCTAAGTGTTTCTTTGTTTCTTTTTTTTTTTTTTTTGTGGAGTTCGAAAATCTTAGGTGCCAAAAGTGTTCTTTTGCTTTTGTGTTTTTGGAACACAATCAAGGAAGGTAATGCATTTTTCTCTTAATCTATGTTTGTTTTGATGATCTGATTCTTGGTTGTGGCCTTGTTCTATTGGTTGGTGTTTTGACAAGAGATGTTTATGTCTTGACATCTAGCTTTGATGAGTTTTTGTTTTATTTTAGAGGTTGTTTCTTGAATGATGAAAGTTCTCTATAGTTTTGATGCTTGTATTTTTAGAACCATGCTAAGTGTTTTATGTATGGGTTTGAAGGATTTATTTGGATGTTAATGCCTATGGGGTTCAGCTAGGGTGGTTACAAGCTATTGTTGAAATCTTGATTTTATCTTGTTATTAGAAAACATGTTAATATTGTTTACATTTTTTTTTGTTATTAAGGCATGATTGTGATATGGTAACATGTTGATATTGATAGGCTTATAATAATGGTGATTTCGGCCAAGGCATGTGTAGGGTTCTAGAATATATACGGGTTCACTCTTAATGGTGATTGAGTTTTTTCGCCATGGATGGATTGCCAATTTGTAGTGTACAAAATTTGTTTTTCTTTTATTAATTATGTGCTTTAATTTTTTTTAATTGTTAAGTGTTAGGAAATTATTTTTATTGTTGTTTGAATTGTTTGTTAGAAATTGTGTAAATATAATTGTTAATTATTTTATTTATTTATTAATTTAATTTGTGAATAAAATGAGTTTTGATTGAATGCACCAAGGTGCATGGTAGGTAGAGATGCAACTTAGCAATTGAGTGTGTGCATGTGCATGGTTGCATGGTGTGCATGCAATAGTTTTCTACACATTAATTTCCTTTTATTGGTTTTTTTATTATTTAATTAAAGTATTTAAAAAGAAAATAAAAAGAAAGGGAAATAAAGAGATAAGGCTCTAGAAGGCTTGTGTTCACACAAGAAAAAAAATTGGGAAACAAATGTTGAGAAGGGACAGAGTTGTCATTCTTGAATTCTCATAAACCGGAACCCAGCATAAGTAAAACGGGTATAACTTGTGATGTAGATATCCGATTTAGACACAAATAATACCGTTTGAAAGCTAATGAAATTATCTACATTTTTTGTGAAATAGAATTTTTCCTACAACGCATCAAAAATGGGTCAAAACCCAGCCCCAAGTCGCAGGACTCTAGAGTTACGAGAATAGCCTAATTTTCTTTATTAGCCATGGACAGCCAAGGGAGAAAAGAGAAGCATTAGTGTGCTATCAATTATCAAAGGGATTGATTGGCTGAGTATAATTATTAATTGATTTATATTTTTTATTTATGAAAAAAAAAAGGAAAATGATAATTACCTTTTCCTTAGCTAGGTTTTGGTGATTGAGACATGTAAATAGAAAATAAGAAAGAGCTTGAAGGCTCATTTGGCTTGGTGGCTGCCGCGTGCTTAGAGAGAAGGGAGAGGGAGAGCTCGTGAGTTCTAGAGAGAGAGGGAGAGAAGAACATGAAGGGGAAGAGAAGGAGAAGAAAGAAGAGGCCAAGGCTAGGGATCCTAAGGTATGGGTTAAGGTTCATAGCATTACATTTTGTTTCCTCTACATCTTGATTCTAAGCAAGGAAAAATGATGGTGATGATAGGTTTGGATTTTGTTGCAAAAGGATTGGAGGCTAGGGTTCGAAATCCCTAGGGTAAGTATTTGGGTTCATAGTGATGTTGTTAATTTCTACCTCTTCTTGAATCTAAGATCAATTTTTTTTCTTTATGTGGGTTTCGAAACCCTAGGCTTGAACAAGTGGTGGCCATATTTTGGGTTCTTGTCACTATTGTGTCATTGAGTTATAGAAAGAGAGGTAATGGGAACATTTTGGTCTTATGGTTGTTGTTCGTATCTTTTAGTTCTTGTTGTTTTGAGAATATTGTTTATGAATGACGATATATTGTTTTGTTCTCTTTGGATTTGTTGGTTGATTGATATTATGGATTTTGGGTTGAAGGGTTGTTTTGTTTGATGCATGAAGGGTTTGGCCTTGAGCATGAGGTGTATATAGGCAAGCATGAATAGAGATTTTTGGTTATACATGAAATATAAAATCTTATGGTTGTTTTGAATCAAAAGGTTTATATGTAATAAGATTTCAAGGATGGTAATGGATACATGCTAGGGTATGAGTTTTGGATTTGTTGATGGGGCTATGAAGGTTTCGGCCTACGGGGGTGTGATGCATGTTGTGTTGTTTTTATATTTTGTGTCACTTATACATATTAAGAACATGCTAAGTTAATTGGTTAAATGAAAGGTTGTCTTGAATCTTTTATAAATTGATATATTAGTGATACATGAAGATTATATTTGAGTTTTGAGAAGCATGAATTAAAAATGAATTTTATGATGAATTATGCTGGCTGATTTTTGTGTTGGTGAGTAAATTGGCAAGACAATGATTTGCATGCATAATTTGATGTCTCTAATGAAATATTGATTTTATGTAAACAAAAGGGTGTGTTATTTCAAATTTAAAATGGCATTTTACTCAATTAATACCTACAGCTTTTTTTTATATATTTTATGAAGAAAATATAGTTTATGCTAAAATTAATTTGAATCAAATTCTGAGAAAGTGAGATTTAAATATGCTAAAATTGAACAAACATAGATTTCAATTTAGAGCGAGAGTTTAGTTGTGATGAATTTAAATTGATTTAAATACGCAAGTGCACGCAATCACACAAGTAATATAATGATAATTAGATCGTCTCCACAGGGATTGCAAAATAGAAAAATAAGCAAAACAATCAGTATAAAACTTAAAAGTACTAAAAATCAAATAGGTTGTTTTTAGGCTAAACAAAATATTAAAAGAGATGGAAATACTGAAATTAAAACTGAACCAACAAGAAAATTGAAAGAAAATATATGGATTGCAAAATAGACTTGAATTATTGATTCCCCCTATATTAATCATTCTGAACAAATTGCGGCAGTAATATTCTAGCAAAACTCCCAAGTTAACAATAATTCATTAAACACTCTTAAAACTTTCCCAAATTTTATGACATTAGTTATTTTACCTAATTAAACATATTCCTATGCAAAATCAGATTTAAGAATGCAAATTCAAAGTTTAACTCTCAAATGTTACACAAGGCAAATAACACATCCATATGTTACTTACTAACATAATCTAACCTAGATTATGACTAGTGTCATCCTAGTTCTTCCCACTACATTTAATATTTCCAGCATTAAACATAATTAAATATATTGCCATCGCTGGCCAAACAACAACAAGGAATTAATATAAGCACACTTGAATAAAGATGAGATATTTTACTAAAATAAAGTGCAAGAAATTACTAGATTATAACATAGGGTTCATCCACAATTCAAGCCACCTAAAAATTAGTTCATGGCTAAGTTAATAAACATTCATCCATAATCAATACAACCCATAATATTCAGATTCTGAATTCAACTTAGAAAATATAAAAACAAATCCAAAATGATGCTTGAGCTATATTTTTCGTTCTTCTTCTTCTTTCTGATTTCTGGGTTCCTTCTTCTTTCTTGTTGGTTTTTCTTTCCAAAAATGGCTGCCTCCTCAATATTTCGGCTGATGCTTCTCTAAGTATCTTCTAGGTTTTCTCATTTTTCCCTCAAAGTACCATATTACCCCTCCTCTTGGTGAAAATGTGGGTCTCTTCTTTTGGGCATTTACTCTCAATTTTTTGATTCATACTTTCTGCACTTGCCACCTCAGCCACTATTCTAACACTACAAGAATTTTGAGTAAATATTACATTAAGATATTATACATTTGTTAAAGCGTTATTATTGATATAGCTATAAAAATATATGGGCTGAAATTTTTGGCGCCAAGTGAATTACTAAATGTCGCCTTTTACTTTTTATTTTTTTTATTATTTTACACCACTCTCGTTCTCTCTAGCTGAACGAAAACGGTAAAACAAAAACTCTGTTGCTAAATATGGGTTTCTCTAACACCTACATCCCTCATTCTCACCATCTAGCTTCTCTCACGATCCACCAAATCTGTTACCAGAAAAAGGAGCTCAGCAAAACCACACGACAACCTCTTCTTCTCTCACGATACAGCCACCCACCCTCTTCCTCACGGCGTCATTTTCCTCCACCGGCGGTCAGATCGGTCTACTCCGACCTCACGAAGTCGTTCTCCACCCCATCGGCTCGACTTAGCAAACATCAAAGGTACTCTTTCTTGTCCTAACCTCACTCTAGTAAGTTTTCTGTCATCCACCCCTGGTCAAGACAAGTCGTTTTCACATGGTAGTTTAATGTTCTGTTTGTATCCCAGGAAACTAAATTTTTTATGGTATTCCAGTTTGTTTTTCCAATAAAATCTATGAAGAGAAGAGAATAAATGTTAGTGAACTGGTATCATGGAATTTGGTTTTGAGATTGTTACCTTTGGAGTAAGATAATGAATAAGTTGCATTTTCAGCCCCATTTGGTATGGACAGATAGGAGCTTTTCTCAGTAATATTATATTTTTGTCTTATCTCTCCCTCTATATACTCATCAATGGGTTCTTACTCCTCAAACTACTACTCATCGTAAAACAATTAACGGTGTGACCCATTAGCACAAACTTTAACTTGATCTTCAATACATGTGCATAACAAGTATTGAGTGCAAATGGATCAAAATGATTATGACTATAATCATCTCTGCTGATAGTGTTGTGAATCCTTAATCAAATACAATTGATCAAATAGCTTAAGATCAATCTGATAGAACTTTAGACAGGGAAAATTAAAGAACAGAGGTGAGAAGAAGAAGAGAATTTGAATGAAATGGCCACTTTCTTTATTGCTGAATATCAATCCACATTACAATCTTGAAAGCCTTCTATATCAGTTTGTTTACAAGATTACAGAGCTAATACAATGTAAATTGACATTAAAAATAACCTGTACAATGTAATGTCTATTTATAGACAACTATATGTAACTAACATTACTAAGAAGAGTAAAACAGTTAAGTTGTTAGTAACTGAAATGAACAGGTCAGCATAACTGACCGAACCAATTCCTACAGATAGTATTAGTAATTTTTAGAACAACCAGATACTGCAACATGTAGCAGCTTAAACTTTTCCTATATAGTAGTTCCTAGATGTTGCAATAGATCATTTCAATTATCAAGTGTAATTGCTCTGATGCATGGGCATATGTTATTTGCAGTGCATATAAGTAGACTATTATTGATTTAATAAAAAGAATCCCATTATAATTCATATACATCTTGACCACTACAGTTGCATCACACCTTATATAGTCAACTTCTAAAATACTAAAACCAAACTAAATCACACCTTTATAGTTCAGCAGAATATTCATCCATAGAAGAGAATCCTCTGAGAGTCAAAGTAAAGTCCAAGCCTCACTATATTTAGGCACGAAGGAAAGAAAGAGAAAAACTGATAGTCACAATAGAATTAGAAATTCATATCAGAAAATAGAATCAAAATTATGATCCAGAAACATAAACATGAAGGAAACTGTATGTCTATAAATGTGTACAAAAACCATTCTCCCTTCTAATAGTACAAAAAGTAGAACCAATATATAAAAGTAATAATTAATTCTAAGATGCAGTTTGAATAACTTGAAGAGTATATATGGTATAATACTACCTATACATATTAGGTCGAACTGCTCTTTCAATAACAAACTGCTCTGCTTGGGTTTTATATTTGTAATGAAAAAGTGCCAAGTAAATCCTCACTTATTATAACCCGATGATTACTTTTCCATGAAACAGTTCTCATTCCATGTATGAAAATTATCTTATTCCATTAATAACATGGGTGACAACAACATGTTCCTAAAATTAGTTCACTAACTACTCTTGCTCTCAAAACAAAAGAAAGAAGAAGAAAAAGTAAACTTTTAAAGACATAATAAACAACAGACAACATCTAAAGATGTGATAATATATAATAATGTAAAGACAAGAATTGATCAACAATTATATCATAAGAATATCATCAAATCATTTTTATTAAAAACTTAAAAATACATTAACTCAAAAATAAAAATTCGCAATAAAGCAAAAGTAATACATATATATATCAGTACATGGAAAAACCAGTTTAAATAACTAAGAGGCATGCATTTATGTATATATATAGTACTGACCAGGTGTAGGAATGTAAGTGACAGGAGGGTACACTGTAGGACCCCTCCTTCCCTGTTTATTCTAAGCCTAGCTAGCTGCGTATGAACACATATGTATATGCTGCTAACATTGTCTTATCTTCTTCTCTGTTTTTCAAATAATAATAATAATAATGTAATACAGTTTTATGAGATTAGTGAATAGTAGTTTAAGTAGACAATTATTAAAAAATTAAATCAGAGCTCGAGTTGATTGTCTAAAAATTTGGATTTGTGAAATGTTTTATTCAATATCTATGTGTCTTTGAGTGAAGCCCAATTAGTTGTGTTTCTTTTGGTTTGTGTGAATGAAGTTTATTTTTTCTATTTAGTGGCTATAGTTTAGGTATTTATTAAGATCTATTTAATACTTTATATTTTATTAACTAAAAATACCCAACTATTGTTGAAGCCATGTGAGTGCCATGGCCGTTTTAATCTCTTGGGGATAAATATTCCCCTACATTGGTTTTGTTTATAGGCTTATTTTTTTTCTGTCATGAATTTACTTATGAATTTGTGAGCACCAATAATTTTTGTATTGTAGATTGTATGGTTAACCTCATCTATTTCTTGGCAGGTACCTCTCTATTATGATGGGATTGGGGGCATGCGTTTGTCATTAAAACTTTCTGACTCTAACCAAACACCTATAGAGGTATGGATTAGTTTGAGTTGTAGTATCAATTATAGTTGTTATTTCACTAATATCTGCATTAGAATCAATGGTTTTT